>NW_026047450.1:157500-160000 GCF_023864345.2 Schistocerca serialis cubense
TAACCTAACCCATGTTGTACCTTAACGTAACCCATGTTGTGCCTTAACGTAACCCAATTTGTGCCTTAACGTAACCCATGTTGTGCCTTAACGTAACCCAATTTGTGCCTTAACGTAACCCAATTTGTGCCTTAACGTAACCCAATTTGTGCCTTAACGTAACCCAATTTGTGCCTTAACGTAACCCAATTTGTGCCTTAACGTAACCCAATTTGTGCCTTAACGTAACCCAATTTGTGCCTTAACGTAACCCAATTTGTGCCTTAACGTAACCCATGTTGTGCCTTAACGTAACCCATGTTGTGCCTTAACGTAACCCATGTTGTGCCTTAACGTAACCCATGTTGTGCCTTAACGTAACCCATGTTGTGCCTTAACGTAACCTAATTTGTGCCTTAACGTAACCTAATTTGTGCCTTAACGTAACCTAATTTGTGCCTTAACGTAACCTAATTTGTGCCTTAACGTAACCTAATTTGTGCCTTAACGTAACCTAATTTGTGCCTTAACGTAACCCATGTTGTGCCTTAACGTAACCCATGTTGTGCCTTAACGTAACCCATGTTGTGCCTTAACGTAACCCATGTTGTGCCTTAACATAACCTAATTTGCGCTTTAACGTAACCCATGTTGTGCCTTAACCTAACCTATATTGCGCCTCAACCTAACCTATATTGCGCCTCAACATAACCTATATTGCGCCTTAACCTGACGCACGGTGTCGCTGAACCTGCTCTGTAATTGTTATGCAACTCGTTAAATTAGTGTAGTGTTGCCTAACCGCAACCCTCGCAATATAGTTCGCTATTCGCACTGCCCGGTCCCCTGTGTATCGCGTCATGTTAAACACCTTGCAGGTGTTGCTGACTTTCCACATGCTCCTGCTATACACTCTAATGTGGATAGCAGCAGGACGTACATGCCCCCCCCCCCTTCCCCCCTGCCTTCGCAAGCTGGTCGTTGAGAAGTTTGCATGTTCAATGCCCTTCGCATGCCGACGTACTCAGCCTACGTTGTGGTACGGCCTGTCACCTGTCCGCCGATGTACGCAAAACCCACAAACTGTACTGCACATTGGTCCGTATGTACTGAATGATACATCGTGGCACATGTGTGACCGTACGACGACTGCGCCTAGCAACGGCAGACCATACAGTCCAAATATTGTGCACGCAGCTACGTGTCGTCTCCCTATAAGAGCTGGATTGCAGTGTGGTACGCCATTCAGACGTGTGGGAGGAACGGACGCCCTGGATGGCGATCAGCATGAGCAGTCTGTTGATGTGGTGGAGCGTGTATTCGGACGTAGTCGTCTCTTCTCACACACCGTGATAGCATGTTGCACCGCGTTCCACATCTGCGACATCCTGCAGAGGCCGGCTGACAGTCGTTCGCGCAATGGACACCGCATACGTACGGGGGCTACCTTCCACGTGTTCTCGAGGCGTGCACATGTTGTTGCGTCTATGTGGGCAGACGTAGTGTGTTGTGACACCTGACACAGGCATGCAATACTCGTTGCAAATGGCGATGGACGTCTACGTTTGCTGGTGACGTTACGCAAATGAACAACAGGTAACCCGTTGTGGTGCGGTTGTTCTCGCTAGAGGTGAATCAGTGTTGGCGACGATCGGTCGAGCTATTAACCGGTTGTTTCAGGGATACCCACCATGCCCACGAACGTGAAAGGGGACCCACCATGCCCACGAACGTGAAAGGGGATCTGGGTGTGAGGCGATACGCGGCGGTGGCTGGGTGGGACCGTCCCCGGCCGGTGAGGGGGGGCCGCCCGGCGTGCTGGCAGCGCGGTGCGTGGGCGCACGCGCTACAGCCGGCTGGTGGGGGCGGCCAGTGGCAGGCGCGCCGGCCGACGGACGCGGCAGGCGGCGCAGCTGCGCGCCGGCGCCCCCTGCTCGCGGCGCCTTGCGGCCAAAGTAGGTCCTCGCGGGCCCGGTGCGAAGCGCGGTGGCCATCTGCAGTGTGCTGGTCCGATTGAGGACTGTGTGCGCTGAGGATGCGCCGCCGCTCGGCGCTCGGCGCCGCGACGCCGTCTGCTGCTCGGTCGCCCCAGCGGTTCTCGCAGGTGGTTTGTATCGCAGCTGTGCGGACGTGTTGGCGCGTGCGCTGTGCTGGGAGAGTTCGCTTCGGCACCCAAGTGGGGCTTTTGTCCTTCTGTGGCGCTGGCGTTGGAGCTGCCGGTCACCGTAGGTGGCGCGTGTTGTCTCCCGCCGGCAATGCCACGACAGCACGCTCCCGGGCCTCTGTCGGCAGCGGCAAGCTCAGTTGGGAGCACGGGTGGTCGCACCTAAAGCGTCTACTCGCCTAACTCCGGGCGATTGCGCCTCTCTCGAACCCGACCAAGTACTTAGGACGGCGCTGCGCGCCGCCGGGACCTGAGAGGGTTTCGAGGTGTGTTGTGCAGGGGAGCTCAGCCTCCTCCTGTTTGCAGAATAATTGAGCGGACGCTTGCGTGTTCGCGCGGGCCCCCGGGTCACACTCC
>NW_026047450.1:170000-175000 GCF_023864345.2 Schistocerca serialis cubense
CCGTCCACAGTAAACATTCGACACCTCCATCTACAGGGATCCGACGGAACTACGCCAACCATGCTGGCAAAACAGTATCGCCATCTATGCAAATACGGCGAAACCACATGCGATAGCTCCATCTATGCGAATCTGACAACACTACGTCCGCCATGTCGAGCGCACCACAAAACATACCGCCATCTGTAGGTCTCCCTCAGCATGAGCTCCTGCAACGACGATACCGCCATCTATGGGACGCCAAGCCGACTAAGACATCGATGGGCCCACAGTGCCCATCTTTCGACGCCACCCACAAAGCATGCAGCCTCTGTCGACCACAGCACCCAAACGCCAGTGCCTCTGCCGCACAACGTCGTGGACCGGCAATCACACCACCCGCACCCGCTCGTGCCCCACCCCAACCGCCAAACTCGCAACGCCAGCGGATGAACGGCGGAAGTTTCCCGCACTCGTAATGTGCAATCCACACCTATAACTTGCGTTTCATGAAGAGTTATGTCCAATATGCGACATTCCCGCTGTCCCTATACATGAGCTGCGAGCTGTACCACGTACAAGCTACAGACGCGATCGCATTGCTCACTGTACTGATTCCCATGCCGAGCGATCAGCTAGGACGCGCCCCATCCATGTCGGTACCCGTGGGCGTCGCACTCGCAGTCACAAAAAACGCTGGGCAAATATATTTCTCGGAAGAGTAACGACAGTCCGAGCCTCCTGCGTGGGAAGAGTCTTTCTAGGCCCTGACCCACGGGAAGGGTGTAGCTTCCCCCATCCCGGACATTTGACGTCGTCACACTACCGGTATTGACTAATAGACTGATTGCTGATAATCATTAGCCATACACTGGGGGAAACGGCCGACAGGGCCGGCAACATAGTGGAGCCGCAGTGTCACTAATGTACAGAGATAGAACAGTTTCGACTGGAACCAGAGTAACCGTAGACACGGCACTGATTAGTAATAGATGCAGAGCCATCAGAATACAGATAATATATACAACCGTCCCTATACATGCTGAAAGACTCTGCACATAATGAGAACCACACGTCAGCCAGACACTCTTATCACACACTACTCTCTTATCACACACTACTCTCTGCCTGTAACAGGCACACACACACACAATATCTAACCACCAGCATGGAAGAACATCCAGTGCATCCTCTCCGCCACATTACACAATCCACACTATCATAACCAGACCGGGAGGTCCACCCAGAAAACAGAATATCCCACCCTTCCGACATCCGCCATTGCTCAGCTAAGCCACGAACACCCACACATGTCCTACACAGGGGTGCACCCAACATCACAATACTGCCTCCTGTCACAGTACACAAACAATGGCAGGAATGAAAGACACAGATCTGCCACAACCTTGGAATCGGAACGCCGCCTGTCATGAGCCACAAGTGCATCCTGACGTGACAAATCGGATGATCCCGCAGGCATGCACTTACGATAATCACTATCAACGAACCTGCCGCCCCCCCCCCCAAATACACCTTTCCCTACAACAATGTGTACCTTAACCTAAGCTATATTGTACCTTAACTTAAGCTATATCGTACCTTAACCTAACCGACATTGCGCCTTAACCTAACCTACGTTGTACCTTAACCTAACCTATGTTGTACCTTAACCTAACCTACGTTGTACCTTAACCTAACCTACGTTGTACCTTAACCTAACCTACGTTGTACCTTAACCTAACCTACGTTGTACCTTAACCTAACCTACGTTGTACCTTAACCTAACCTACGTTGTACCTTAACCTAACCTACGTTGTACCTTAACCTAACCTACGTTGTACCTTAACCTAACCTACGTTGTACCTTAACCTAACCTACGTTGTGCCTTAACCTAACCCATGTTGTGCCTTAACCTAACCCATGTTGTGCCTTAACCTAACCCATGTTGTGCCTTAACCTAACCCATGTTGTGCCTTAACCTAACCCATGTTGTGCCTTAACCTAACCCATGTTGTGCCTTAACCTAACCCATGTTGTGCCTTAACCTAACCCATGTTGTGCCTTAACCTAACCCATGTTGTGCCTTAACCTAACCCATGTTGTGCCTTAACCTAACCCATGTTGTGCCTTAACCTAACCCATGTTGTGCCTTAACCTAACCCATGTTGTGCCTTAACGTAACCCATATTGTGCCTTAACCTAACCCATATTGTACCTTAACCTAACCCATATTGTACCTTAACCTAACCCATATTGTACCTTAACCTAACCCATGTTGTACCTTAACGTAACCCATGTTGTGCCTTAACGTAACCCAATTTGTGCCTTAACGTAACCCATGTTGTGCCTTAACGTAACCCAATTTGTGCCTTAACGTAACCCAATTTGTGCCTTAACGTAACCCAATTTGTGCCTTAACGTAACCCAATTTGTGCCTTAACGTAACCCAATTTGTGCCTTAACGTAACCCAATTTGTGCCTTAACGTAACCCAATTTGTGCCTTAACGTAACCCAATTTGTGCCTTAACGTAACCCAATTTGTGCCTTAACGTAACCCATGTTGTGCCTTAACGTAACCCATGTTGTGCCTTAACGTAACCCATGTTGTGCCTTAACGTAACCCATGTTGTGCCTTAACGTAACCCATGTTGTGCCTTAACGTAACCTAATTTGTGCCTTAACGTAACCTAATTTGTGCCTTAACGTAACCTAATTTGTGCCTTAACGTAACCTAATTTGTGCCTTAACGTAACCTAATTTGTGCCTTAACGTAACCCATGTTGTGCCTTAACGTAACCCATGTTGTGCCTTAACGTAACCCATGTTGTGCCTTAACGTAACCCATGTTGTGCCTTAACATAACCTAATTTGCGCTTTAACGTAACCCATGTTGTGCCTTAACCTAACCTATATTGCGCCTCAACCTAAACTATATTGCGCCTCAACATAACCTATATTGCGCCTTAACCTGACGCACGTTGTCGCTGAACCTGCTCTGTAATTGTTATGCAACTCGCTAAATTAGTGTAGTGTTGCCTAACCGCAACCCTCGCAATATAGTTCGCTATTCGCACTGCCCGGTCCCCTGTGTATCGCGTCATGTTAAACACCTTGCAGGTGTTGCTGACTTTCCACATGCTCCTGCTATACACTCTAATGTGGATAGCAGCAGGACGTACATGCCCCCCCCCCTTCCCCCCTGCCTTCGCAAGCTGGTCGTTGAGAAGTTTGCATGTTCAATGCCCTTCGCATGCCGACGTACTCAGCCTACGTTGTGGTACGGCCTGTCACCTGTCCGCCGATGTACGCAAAACCCACAAACTGTACTGCACATTGGTCCGTATGTACTGAATGATACATCGTGGCACATGTGTGACCGTACGACGACTGCGCCTAGCAACGGCAGACCATACAGTCCAAATATTGTGCACGCAGCTACGTGTCGTCTCCCTAT
Source organism: Schistocerca serialis cubense (assembly GCF_023864345.2). Lineage (NCBI taxonomy): Eukaryota > Metazoa > Arthropoda > Insecta > Orthoptera > Acrididae > Schistocerca > Schistocerca serialis. The sequence goes on from NW_026047450.1 coordinate 173,435, forward strand.
AAGAGCTGGATTGCAGTGTGGTACGCCATTCAGACGTGTGGGAGGAACGGACGCCCTGGATGGCGATCAGCATGAGCAGTCTGTTGATGTGGTGGAGCGTGTATTCGGACGTAGTCGTCTCTTCTCACACACCGTGATAGCATGTTGCACCGCGTTCCACATCTGCGACATCCTGCAGAGGCCGGCTGACAGTCGTTCGCGCAATGGACACCGCATACGTACGGGGGCTACCTTCCACGTGTTCTCGAGGCGTGCACATGTTGTTGCGTCTATGTGGGCAGACGTAGTGTGTTGTGACACCTGACACAGGCATGCAATACTCGTTGCAAATGGCGATGGACGTCTACGTTTGCTGGTGACGTTACGCAAATGAACAACAGGTAACCCGTTGTGGTGCGGTTGTTCTCGCTAGAGGTGAATCAGTGTTGGCGACGATCGGTCGAGCTATTAACCGGTTGTTTCAGGGATACCCACCATGCCCACGAACGTGAAAGGGGACCCACCATGCCCACGAACGTGAAAGGGGATCTGGGTGTGAGGCGATACGCGGCGGTGGCTGGGTGGGACCGTCCCCGGCCGGTGAGGGGGGGCCGCCCGGCGTGCTGGCAGCGCGGTGCGTGGGCGCACGCGCTACAGCCGGCTGGTGGGGGCGGCCAGTGGCAGGCGCGCCGGCCGACGGACGCGGCAGGCGGCGCAGCTGCGCGCCGGCGCCCCCTGCTCGCGGCGCCTTGCGGCCAAAGTAGGTCCTCGCGGGCCCGGTGCGAAGCGCGGTGGCCATCTGCAGTGTGCTGGTCCGATTGAGGACTGTGTGCGCTGAGGATGCGCCGCCGCTCGGCGCTCGGCGCCGCGACGCCGTCTGCTGCTCGGTCGCCCCAGCGGTTCTCGCAGGTGGTTTGTATCGCAGCTGTGCGGACGTGTTGGCGCGTGCGCTGTGCTGGGAGAGTTCGCTTCGGCACCCAAGTGGGGCTTTTGTCTTTCTGTGGCGCTGGCGTTGGAGCTGCCGGTCACCGTAGGTGGCGCGTGTTGTCTCCCGCCGGCAATGCCACGACAGCACGCTCCCGGGCCTCTGTCGGCAGCGGCAAGCTCAGTTGGGAGCACGGGTGGTCGCACCTAAAGCGTCTACTCGCCTAACTCCGGGCGATTGCGCCTCTCTCGAACCCGACCAAGTACTTAGGACGGCGCTGCGCGCCGCCGGGACCTGAGAGGGTTTCGAGGTGTGTTGTGCAGGGGAGCTCAGCCTCCTCCTGTTTGCAGAATAATTGAGCGGACGCTTGCGTGTTCGCGCGGGCCCCCGGGACACACTCCCGGGCGGCCGGCTGCTCAGCTCTAGTTGACGCAGCTCCCTGGTTGATCCTGCCAGTAGTCATATGCTTGTCTCAAAGATTAAGCCATGCATGTCTCAGTACAAGCCGCATTAAGGTGAAACCGCGAATGGCTCATTAAATCAGTTATGGTTCCTTAGATCGTACCCACGTTACTTGGATAACTGTGGTAATTCTAGAGCTAATACATGCAAACAGAGTCCCGACCAGAGATGGAAGGGACGCTTTTATTAGATCAAAACCA
>NW_026047450.1:182500-195000 GCF_023864345.2 Schistocerca serialis cubense
GATGGGCCCACAGTGCCCATCTTTCGACGCCACCCACAAAGCATGCAGCCTCTGTCGACCACAGCACCCAAACGCCAGTGCCTCTGCCGCACAACGTCGTGGACCGGCAATCACACCACCCGCACCCGCTCGTGCCCCACCCCAACCGCCAAACTCGCAACGCCAGCGGATGAACGGCGGAAGTTTCCCGCACTCGTAATGTGCAATCCACACCTATAACTTGCGTTTCATGAAGAGTTATGTCCAATATGCGACATTCCCGCTGTCCCTATACATGAGCTGCGAGCTGTACCACGTACAAGCTACAGACGCGATCGCATTGCTCACTGTACTGATTCCCATGCCGAGCGATCAGCTAGGACGCGCCCCATCCATGTCGGTACCCGTGGGCGTCGCACTCGCAGTCACAAAAAACGCTGGGCAAATATATTTCTCGGAAGAGTAACGACAGTCCGAGCCTCCTGCGTGGGAAGAGTCTTTCTAGGCCCTGACCCACGGGAAGGGTGTAGCTTCCCCCATCCCGGACATTTGACGTCGTCACACTACCGGTATTGACTAATAGACTGATTGCTGATAATCATTAGCCATACACTGGGGGAAACGGCCGACAGGGCCGGCAACATAGTGGAGCCGCAGTGTCACTAATGTACAGAGATAGAACAGTTTCGACTGGAACCAGAGTAACCGTAGACACGGCACTGATTAGTAATAGATGCAGAGCCATCAGAATACAGATAATATATACAACCGTCCCTATACATGCTGAAAGACTCTGCACATAATGAGAACCACACGTCAGCCAGACACTCTTATCACACACTACTCTCTTATCACACACTACTCTCTGCCTGTAACAGGCACACACACACACAATATCTAACCACCAGCATGGAAGAACATCCAGTGCATCCTCTCCGCCACATTACACAATCCACACTATCATAACCAGACCGGGAGGTCCACCCAGAAAACAGAATATCCCACCCTTCCGACATCCGCCATTGCTCAGCTAAGCCACGAACACCCACACATGTCCTACACAGGGGTGCACCCAACATCACAATACTGCCTCCTGTCACAGTACACAAACAATGGCAGGAATGAAAGACACAGATCTGCCACAACCTTGGAATCGGAACGCCGCCTGTCATGAGCCACAAGTGCATCCTGACGTGACAAATCGGATGATCCCGCAGGCATGCACTTACGATAATCACTATCAACGAACCTGCCGCCCCCCCCCCCCAAATACACCTTTCCCTACAACAATGTGTACCTTAACCTAAGCTATATTGTACCTTAACTTAAGCTATATCGTACCTTAACCTAACCGACATTGCGCCTTAACCTAACCTACGTTGTACCTTAACCTAACCTACGTTGTACCTTAACCTAACCTACGTTGTACCTTAACCTAACCTACGTTGTACCTTAACCTAACCTACGTTGTACCTTAACCTAACCTACGTTGTACCTTAACCTAACCTACGTTGTACCTTAACCTAACCTACGTTGTACCTTAACCTAACCTACGTTGTACCTTAACCTAACCTACGTTGTACCTTAACCTAACCTACGTTGTACCTTAACCTAACCTACGTTGTACCTTAACCTAACCTACGTTGTACCTTAACCTAACCTACGTTGTACCTTAACCTAACCTACGTTGTACCTTAACCTAACCTACGTTGTACCTTAACCTAACCTACGTTGTGCCTTAACCTAACCCATGTTGTGCCTTAACCTAACCCATGTTGTGCCTTAACCTAACCCATGTTGTGCCTTAACCTAACCCATGTTGTGCCTTAACCTAACCCATGTTGTGCCTTAACCTAACCCATGTTGTGCCTTAACCTAACCCATGTTGTGCCTTAACCTAACCCATGTTGTGCCTTAACCTAACCCATGTTGTGCCTTAACCTAACCCATGTTGTGCCTTAACCTAACCCATGTTGTGCCTTAACCTAACCCATGTTGTGCCTTAACCTAACCCATGTTGTGCCTTAACCTAACCCATGTTGTGCCTTAACCTAACCCATGTTGTGCCTTAACCTAACCCATGTTGTGCCTTAACGTAACCCATATTGTGCCTTAACCTAACCCATATTGTACCTTAACCTAACCCATATTGTACCTTAACCTAACCCATATTGTACCTTAACCTAACCCATGTTGTACCTTAACGTAACCCATGTTGTGCCTTAACGTAACCCAATTTGTGCCTTAACGTAACCCATGTTGTGCCTTAACGTAACCCAATTTGTGCCTTAACGTAACCCAATTTGTGCCTTAACGTAACCCAATTTGTGCCTTAACGTAACCCAATTTGTGCCTTAACGTAACCCAATTTGTGCCTTAACGTAACCCAATTTGTGCCTTAACGTAACCCAATTTGTGCCTTAACGTAACCCAATTTGTGCCTTAACGTAACCCATGTTGTGCCTTAACGTAACCCATGTTGTGCCGTAACGTAACCCATGTTGTGCCTTAACGTAACCCATGTTGTGCCTTAACGTAACCCATGTTGTGCCTTAACGTAACCTAATTTGTGCCTTAACGTAACCTAATTTGTGCCTTAACGTAACCTAATTTGTGCCTTAACGTAACCTAATTTGTGCCTTAACGTAACCTAATTTGTGCCTTAACGTAACCCATGTTGTGCCTTAACGTAACCCATGTTGTGCCTTAACGTAACCCATGTTGTGCCTTAACGTAACCCATGTTGTGCCTTAACATAACCTAATTTGCGCTTTAACGTAACCCATGTTGTGCCTTAACCTAACCTATATTGCGCCTCAACCTAACCTATATTGCGCCTCAACATAACCTATATTGCGCCTTAACCTGACGCACGTTGTCGCTGAACCTGCTCTGTAATTGTTATGCAACTCGTTAAATTAGTGTAGTGTTGCCTAACCGCAACCCTCGCAATATAGTTCGCTATTCGCACTGCCCGGTCCCCTGTGTATCGCGTCATGTTAAACACCTTGCAGGTGTTGCTGACTTTCCACATGCTCCTGCTATACACTCTAATGTGGATAGCAGCAGGACGTACATGCCCCCCCCCCCTTCCCCCCTGCCTTCGCAAGCTGGTCGTTGAGAAGTTTGCATGTTCAATGCCCTTCGCATGCCGACGTACTCAGCCTACGTTGTGGTACGGCCTGTCACCTGTCCGCCGATGTACGCAAAACCCACAAACTGTACTGCACATTGGTCCGTATGTACTGAATGATACATCGTGGCACATGTGTGACCGTACGACGACTGCGCCTAGCAACGGCAGACCATACAGTCCAAATATTGTGCACGCAGCTACGTGTCGTCTCCCTATAAGAGCTGGATTGCAGTGTGGTACGCCATTCAGACGTGTGGGAGGAACGGACGCCCTGGATGGCGATCAGCATGAGCAGTCTGTTGATGTGGTGGAGCGTGTATTCGGACGTAGTCGTCTCTTCTCACACACCGTGATAGCATGTTGCACCGCGTTCCACATCTGCGACATCCTGCAGAGGCCGGCTGACAGTCGTTCGCGCAATGGACACCGCATACGTACGGGGGCTACCTTCCACGTGTTCTCGAGGCGTGCACATGTTGTTGCGTCTATGTGGGCAGACGTAGTGTGTTGTGACACCTGACACAGGCATGCAATACTCGTTGCAAATGGCGATGGACGTCTACGTTTGCTGGTGACGTTACGCAAATGAACAACAGGTAACCCGTTGTGGTGCGGTTGTTCTCGCTAGAGGTGAATCAGTGTTGGCGACGATCGGTCGAGCTATTAACCGGTTGTTTCAGGGATACCCACCATGCCCACGAACGTGAAAGGGGACCCACCATGCCCACGAACGTGAAAGGGGATCTGGGTGTGAGGCGATACGCGGCGGTGGCTGGGTGGGACCGTCCCCGGCCGGTGAGGGGGGGCCGCCCGGCGTGCTGGCAGCGCGGTGCGTGGGCGCACGCGCTACAGCCGGCTGGTGGGGGCGGCCAGTGGCAGGCGCGCCGGCCGACGGACGCGGCAGGCGGCGCAGCTGCGCGCCGGCGCCCCCTGCTCGCGGCGCCTTGCGGCCAAAGTAGGTCCTCGCGGGCCCGGTGCGAAGCGCGGTGGCCATCTGCAGTGTGCTGGTCCGATTGAGGACTGTGTGCGCTGAGGATGCGCCGCCGCTCGGCGCTCGGCGCCGCGACGCCGTCTGCTGCTCGGTCGCCCCAGCGGTTCTCGCAGGTGGTTTGTATCGCAGCTGTGCGGACGTGTTGGCGCGTGCGCTGTGCTGGGAGAGTTCGCTTCGGCACCCAAGTGGGGCTTTTGTCCTTCTGTGGCGCTGGCGTTGGAGCTGCCGGTCACCGTAGGTGGCGCGTGTTGTCTCCCGCCGGCAATGCCACGACAGCACGCTCCCGGGCCTCTGTCGGCAGCGGCAAGCTCAGTTGGGAGCACGGGTGGTCGCACCTAAAGCGTCTACTCGCCTAACTCCGGGCGATTGCGCCTCTCTCGAACCCGACCAAGTACTTAGGACGGCGCTGCGCGCCGCCGGGACCTGAGAGGGTTTCGAGGTGTGTTGTGCAGGGGAGCTCAGCCTCCTCCTGTTTGCAGAATAATTGAGCGGACGCTTGCGTGTTCGCGCGGGCCCCCGGGACACACTCCCGGGCGGCCGGCTGCTCAGCTCTAGTTGACGCAGCTCCCTGGTTGATCCTGCCAGTAGTCATATGCTTGTCTCAAAGATTAAGCCATGCATGTCTCAGTACAAGCCGCATTAAGGTGAAACCGCGAATGGCTCATTAAATCAGTTATGGTTCCTTAGATCGTACCCACGTTACTTGGATAACTGTGGTAATTCTAGAGCTAATACATGCAAACAGAGTCCCGACCAGAGATGGAAGGGACGCTTTTATTAGATCAAAACCAATCGGTCGGCTCGTCCGGTCCGTTTGCCTTGGTGACTCTGAATAACTTTGGGCTGATCGCACGGTCCTCGTACCGGCGACGCATCTTTCAAATGTCTGCCTTATCAACTGTCGATGGTAGGTTCTGCGCCTACCATGGTTGTAACGGGTAACGGGGAATCAGGGTTCGATTCCGGAGAGGGAGCCTGAGAAACGGCTACCACATCCAAGGAAGGCAGCAGGCGCGCAAATTACCCACTCCCGGCACGGGGAGGTAGTGACGAAAAATAACGATACGGGACTCATCCGAGGCCCCGTAATCGGAATGAGTACACTTTAAATCCTTTAACGAGTATCTATTGGAGGGCAAGTCTGGTGCCAGCAGCCGCGGTAATTCCAGCTCCAATAGCGTATATTAAAGTTGTTGCGGTTAAAAAGCTCGTAGTTGGATTTGTGTCCCACGCTGTTGGTTCACCGCCCGTCGGTGTTTAACTGGCATGTATCGTGGGACGTCCTGCCGGTGGGGCGAGCCGAAGGCGTGCGACCGCCTCGTGCGTGCTCGTGCGTCCCGAGGCGGACCCCGTTGAAATCCTACCAGGGTGCTCTTTATTGAGTGTCTCGGTGGGCCGGCACGTTTACTTTGAACAAATTAGAGTGCTTAAAGCAGGCAAGCCCGCCTGAATACTGTGTGCATGGAATAATGGAATAGGACCTCGGTTCTATTTTGTTGGTTTTCGGAACCCGAGGTAATGATTAATAGGGACAGGCGGGGGCATTCGTATTGCGACGTTAGAGGTGAAATTCTTGGATCGTCGCAAGACGAACAGAAGCGAAAGCATTTGCCAAGTATGTTTTCATTAATCAAGAACGAAAGTTAGAGGTTCGAAGGCGATCAGATACCGCCCTAGTTCTAACCATAAACGATGCCAGCCAGCGATCCGCCGCAGTTCCTCCGATGACTCGGCGGGCAGCCTCCGGGAAACCAAAGCTTTTGGGTTCCGGGGGAAGTATGGTTGCAAAGCTGAAACTTAAAGGAATTGACGGAAGGGCACCACCAGGAGTGGAGCCTGCGGCTTAATTTGACTCAACACGGGAAACCTCACCAGGCCCGGACACCGGAAGGATTGACAGATTGATAGCTCTTTCTTGATTCGGTGGGTGGTGGTGCATGGCCGTTCTTAGTTGGTGGAGCGATTTGTCTGGTTAATTCCGATAACGAACGAGACTCTAGCCTGCTAACTAGTCGCGTGACATCCTTCGTGCTGTCAGCGATTACTTTTCTTCTTAGAGGGACAGGCGGCTTCTAGCCGCACGAGATTGAGCAATAACAGGTCTGTGATGCCCTTAGATGTTCTGGGCCGCACGCGCGCTACACTGAAGGAATCAGCGTGTCTTCCTAGGCCGAAAGGTCGGGGTAACCCGCTGAACCTCCTTCGTGCTAGGGATTGGGGCTTGCAATTGTTCCCCATGAACGAGGAATTCCCAGTAAGCGCGAGTCATAAGCTCGCGTTGATTACGTCCCTGCCCTTTGTACACACCGCCCGTCGCTACTACCGATTGAATGATTTAGTGAGGTCTTCGGACTGGTACGCGGCATTGACTCTGTCGTTGCCGATGCTACCGGAAAGATGACCAAACTTGATCATTTAGAGGAAGTAAAAGTCGTAACAAGGTTTCCGTAGGTGAACCTGCGGAAGGATCATTACCGACTAGACTGCATGTCTTTCGATGTGCGTGTCGTGTCGCGCAACACGCTACCTGTACGGCTCGCAGTAGCTGTGCGCCGCGTGCGGAACCACGCGTTCGTCTCAAAACTAACGGCAATGTTGTGTGGTACGAGCGCTGAAGCGCTGGAGCGGCTGGCCTGCGGCACCTGGCGCCTGGCGCCGGTTTTGAATGACTTTCGCCCGAGTGCCTGTCCGCTCCGGTGTGGAGCCGTACGACGCCCATCGGCCGTGAGGCCGTTGGACACTGAACGCTGGAACAGGGGCCGCCACACGCCTCAGTCCCGCCTATGCAACTGTCTTGAAAGAGATAGTGGAAACTACGAAAAGATCACCCAGGACGGTGGATCACTCGGCTCGTGGGTCGATGAAGAACGCAGCAAATTGCGCGTCGACATGTGAACTGCAGGACACATGAACATCGACGTTTCGAACGCACATTGCGGTCCATGGATTCCGTTCCCGGGCCACGTCTGGCTGAGGGTCGGCTACGTATACTGAAGCGCGCGGCGTTTGCCCCGCTTCGCAGACCTGGGAGTGTCGTGGCCGCCTGTGGGGCCGGCCGCGTCTCCTTAAACGTGCGATGCGCGCCCGTCGCCTGGCGGTTCGCATACCGGTACTTACTCGGTAGCGTGCACAGCCGGCTGGCGGTGTGGCGTGCGACACCTCGTACAACGACCTCAGAGCAGGCGAGACTACCCGCTGAATTTAAGCATATTACTAAGCGGAGGAAAAGAAACTAACAAGGATTCCCCCAGTAGCGGCGAGCGAACAGGGAAGAGTCCAGCACCGAACCCCGCAGGCTGCCGCCTGTCGTGGCATGTGGTGTTTGGGAGGGTCCACTACCCCGACGCCTCGCGCCGAGCCCAAGTCCAACTTGAATGAGGCCACGGCCCGTAGAGGGTGCCAGGCCCGTAGCGGCCGGTGCGAGCGTCGGCGGGACCTCTCCTTCGAGTCGGGTTGCTTGAGAGTGCAGCTCCAAGTGGGTGGTAAACTCCATCTGAGACTAAATATGACCACGAGACCGATAGCGAACAAGTACCGTGAGGGAAAGTTGAAAAGAACTTTGAAGAGAGAGTTCAAAAGTACGTGAAACCGTTCTGGGGTAAACGTGAGAAGTCCGAAAGGTCGAACGGGTGAGATTCACGCCCATCCGGCCACTGGCCTCCGCCCTCGGCAGATGGGGCCGGCCGCCCGCGCGGAGCAATCCGCGGCGGGGTCGTGTCCGGTTGCCTTTCCACTCGCCGCGGGGTGGGGCCGTTCCGGTGTGCGGTGGGCCGCACTTCTCCCCTAGTAGGACGTCGCGACCCGCTGGGTGCCGGCCTACGGCCCGGGTGCGCAGCCTGTCCTTCCGCGGGCCTCGGTTCGCGTCTGTTGGGCAGAGCCCCGGTGTCCTGGCTGGCTGCCCGGCGGTATATCTGGAGGAGTCGATTCGCCCCTTTGGGCGCTCGGGCTCCCGGCAAGCGCGCGCGGTTCTTCCCGGATGACGGACCTACCTGGCCCGGCCCCGGACCCGCGCCGCTGTTGGCTCGGGATGCTCTCGGGCGGAATAATCGCTCCCGTCAGCGGCGCTTCAGCTTTGGACAATTTCACGACCCGTCTTGAAACACGGACCAAGGAGTCAAACATGTGCGCGAGTCATTGGGCTGTACGAAACCTAAAGGCGTAATGAAAGTGAAGGTCTCGCCTTGCGCGGGCCGAGGGAGGATGGGGCTTCCCCGCCCTTCACGGGGCGGCGGCCTCCGCACTCCCGGGGCGTCTCGTCCTCATTGCGAGGTGAGGCGCACCTAGAGCGTACACGTTGGGACCCGAAAGATGGTGAACTATGCCTGGCCAGGACGAAGTCAGGGGAAACCCTGATGGAGGTCCGTAGCGATTCTGACGTGCAAATCGATCGTCGGAGCTGGGTATAGGGGCGAAAGACTAATCGAACCATCTAGTAGCTGGTTCCCTCCGAAGTTTCCCTCAGGATAGCTGGTGCTCGTACGAGTCTCATCCGGTAAAGCGAATGATTAGAGGCCTTGGGGCCGAAACGACCTCAACCTATTCTCAAACTTTAAATGGGTGAGATCTCCGGCTTGCTTGATATGCTGAAGCCGCGAGCAAACGACTCGGATCGGAGTGCCAAGTGGGCCACTTTTGGTAAGCAGAACTGGCGCTGTGGGATGAACCAAACGCCGAGTTAAGGCGCCCGAATCGACGCTCATGGGAAACCATGAAAGGCGTTGGTTGCTTAAGACAGCAGGACGGTGGCCATGGAAGTCGGAATCCGCTAAGGAGTGTGTAACAACTCACCTGCCGAAGCAACTAGCCCTGAAAATGGATGGCGCTGAAGCGTCGTGCCTATACTCGGCCGTCAGTCTGGCAGTCATGGCCGGTCCTTGCGGCCGGCCGCGAAGCCCTGACGAGTAGGAGGGTCGCGGCGGTGGGCGCAGAAGGGTCTGGGCGTGAGCCTGCCTGGAGCCGCCGTCGGTGCAGATCTTGGTGGTAGTAGCAAATACTCCAGCGAGGCCCTGGAGGGCTGACGCGGAGAAGGGTTTCGTGTGAACAGCCGTTGCACACGAGTCAGTCGATCCTAAGCCCTAAGAGAAATCCGATGTTGATGGGGGCCGTCATAGCATGATGCACTTTGTGCTGGCCCCCGTTGGGCGAAAGGGAATCCGGTTCCTATTCCGGAACCCGGCAGCGGAACCGATACAAGTCGGGCCCCTCTTTTAGAGATGCTCGTCGGGGTAACCCAAAAGGACCCGGAGACGCCGTCGGGAGATCGGGGAAGAGTTTTCTTTTCTGCATGAGCGTTCGAGTTCCCTGGAATCCTCTAGCAGGGAGATAGGGTTTGGAACGCGAAGAGCACCGCAGTTGCGGCGGTGTCCCGATCTTCCCCTCGGACCTTGAAAATCCGGGAGAGGGCCACGTGGAGGTGTCGCGCCGGTTCGTACCCATATCCGCAGCAGGTCTCCAAGATGAAGAGCCTCTAGTCGATAGAATAATGTAGGTAAGGGAAGTCGGCAAATTGGATCCGTAACTTCGGGATAAGGATTGGCTCTGAGGATCGGGGCGTGTCGGGCTTGGTCGGGAAGTGGGTCAGCGCTAACGTGCCGGGCCTGGGCGAGGTGAGTGCCGTAGGGGTGCCGGTAAGTGCGGGCGTTTAGCGCGGGCGTGGTCTGCTCTCGCCGTTGGTCGGCCTCGTGCTGGCCGGCGGTGCAGGATGCGCGCGCCTGCGCGGCGTTCGCGCCCCGGTGCTTCAACCTGCGTGCAGGATCCGAGCTCGGTCCCGTGCCTTGGCCTCCCACGGATCTTCCTTGCTGCGAGGCCGCGTCCGCCTTAGCGTGCTCCTCCGGGGGCGCGCGGGTGCGCGGATTCTCTTCGGCCGCCATTCAACGATCAACTCAGAACTGGCACGGACTGGGGGAATCCGACTGTCTAATTAAAACAAAGCATTGCGATGGCCCTAGCGGGTGTTGACGCAATGTGATTTCTGCCCAGTGCTCTGAATGTCAACGTGAAGAAATTCAAGCAAGCGCGGGTAAACGGCGGGAGTAACTATGACTCTCTTAATGGGCCTAGCCCTCTTAGCCTCTCCTCTCCTGCGGTCTTCTCCCCTTCTCGTGGGCCCGCTGATTTTCGCAGAGTGGAAGACCGCACCAGGGGCTTGGGGGGGTTACCAGCCCCCCCTCGCACTATCCCTTTTTTAGTTGGGGGCAGTATTCAGAGAAAAAGTGGTGGCCCTTCCGCTGAAGGTGCCACCCCAACTCCCCCAGCACCTAGCCGGCCAACCGGCCGTGCCGAAAATCTTGTAACTTTTGCAGCTGTATACGCCTGTAGTGAGTGCCACCGCAGCTTCACCACCAAGAACGGTCTCGGGGTCCATCGCCGCCGCCAACACCTTGCGGCCGCCAACGCGGAGATCGTCACGGAGAGGCATCGCGCGAGGTGGACGGAGGAAGAAGTCCTGTCGCTCGCCAAGGCGGAGGCCGAACTGTTCCTCGAGAGGGACGCCCGGTTCTTCTTTGTAAATCAAGAGCTCATCAGGTTGTTCCCCGACCGAACGCTTGAGGCAATCAAGTGCCGACGGCGGCAAGCTGCCCACAAGCAGCTTGTCCGCCAATTCATGGAGGCGCTTGAGATCGGTCGGGGGGAAGAGCCGGCGTCCCGCCGGGGAGCAGCGAGCCCGCTGCCTGACGCGGGCGAGGCCGCTGCGCCGCCCGTCGACGCAGCCGAGGACTTCGCGGCCGACACCACCGGGCCGCCGCCGGAGGGGCCGACTGACGCCGCCATCTGGGAGCATCTGGCGGGGCTACCCGCTTCCGCCCAGCGTTTCTCTGCCCTGGATCGTGTCATAGGTCTGGGGCGGGGCACGCCGCCCGATGTCATCCTGGGCATGCTCCCGGATGCCCTTGCGTCGGTCGGGTCCAGAGGGGAGAGATCGATCACCAGGACACAGCGGCCGCGCCAACCATCGAAGCGGCCGCCTGCCGCGCCGCCGACGCAGAAGCGCAAGCGGCGCCGCTGGGAGTACGCGAGAACGCAGGATGCCTTCCGACGGTCGCGTGCACGTTGCGTGCGCGGCCTCTTGGATGGCACCCTGCTCCAGCCGCCACCTGCCATCCCTGGTCTGCTGGACTTCTGGGCGGACCTCTTCACCAAGAAGCCCATCTCCACCGCGGGCTTCATTCGTGACCGCCTCCTCCCGCACTCGGAGCCTGTCGCTCCCGAGTGCCTATGGGGGCCGGTCACACATGAGGAGGTCGCCGCCGCGTTGCCGCCCAGGGGATCAGCAGCCGGGCCGGACGGCCTTACCCCAGCGGAGTTGCGGCGCCTGCCGCACGAAGTCCTGGTGAAAGTGATGAATCTCTTCCTTCTGGCCCGCGCCCTTCCGGAACGCCTGCTTCGCGCGCGAACGTCCCTTCTCCCGAAGACGGCTGCACCAACATCCCCCGCTGACTTTCGCCCCATTACGGTCTGCTCGGTGTTGGCGCGGACCTTTCACAAGGTTCTCGCGTCACGCCTGATGCGCGCATGTGCTGTGGACGAACGTCAGCGGGCATTCATCCCTCGGGATGGGATGTTGGAAAATACCTTCATCTTGGACACTGCTCTCACCGACGCAGTTCGCTCCTGCCGCTCTGTCTTTGTGGCATCGATCGACGTATCTAAGGCATTCGATTCGGTAGATCATGCTGCCCTTCGCCCCGTGCTGAAGGCGCATGGCCTGCCGGATTGTTTTGTCGAGTATGTCGAGCGGTGCTACGAGGGCAGCACGACAGTGATAGCGGACGGCGCCGGCGTGGGCGTGTCTGTGCAGCCAGCACGGGGCGTTCGCCAGGGCGATCCCCTCTCCCCCCTCCTGTTCAACTTTGCGGTGGACTACGTTTTAGGCCAACTGCCCTCCCACATCGGAGCTCGGATCCTCGGTCGCAGAGTCAACGCTGCGGCCTTTGCAGATGACGTCTTGCTGTTTGCAGCGACCCCGAGGGGCTTGCAGTCCCTCATCGACGCAGCTACCGCAGCCCTCGCCCACCTGGGGCTGCAGATCAACGCCCGGAAGTGTTTCACCCTCGCCTTAGTCGCGTCAGGGCGCGAGAAGAAGGTGAAGGTGGACAGCAATGTCACCTTCACAGCAGGCAATACCACCATGCCTGCCCTGCGTGTGGGTGAAACCTTCCGGTACCTGGGGCTGCAATTTTCCACGGCGGGTCGCTGTGTCTTCAATCCACGTCGCCACCTGGTGGAGCAGCTTGACGTCATCTCCCGAGCTCCGCTGAAGCCGCAACAGCGCCTCCACGCTCTCACCAACGTACTTCTCCCTGGCCTGTACCACGAGCTGGCCCTCAGCCGCACCCGGGTGGGTGCATTGAAGTCGGCCGACGTCACCATCCGGGCCGCCGTCAGGAGATGGTT
>NW_026047450.1:200000-202500 GCF_023864345.2 Schistocerca serialis cubense
AACCTACGTTGTACCTTAACCTAACCTACGTTGTACCTTAACCTAACCTACGTTGTACCTTAACCTAACCTACGTTGTACCTTAACCTAACCTACGTTGTACCTTAACCTAACCTACGTTGTACCTTAACCTAACCTACGTTGTACCTTAACCTAACCTACGTTGTACCTTAACCTAACCTACGTTGTGCCTTAACCTAACCCATGTTGTGCCTTAACCTAACCCATGTTGTGCCTTAACCTAACCCATGTTGTGCCTTAACCTAACCCATGTTGTGCCTTAACCTAACCCATGTTGTGCCTTAACCTAACCCATGTTGTGCCTTAACCTAACCCATGTTGTGCCTTAACCTAACCCATGTTGTGCCTTAACCTAACCCATGTTGTGCCTTAACCTAACCCATGTTGTGCCTTAACCTAACCCATGTTGTGCCTTAACCTAACCCATGTTGTGCCTTAACCTAACCCATGTTGTGCCTTAACCTAACCCATGTTGTGCCTTAACGTAACCCATATTGTGCCTTAACCTAACCCATATTGTACCTTAACCTAACCCATATTGTACCTTAACCTAACCCATATTGTACCTTAACCTAACCCATGTTGTACCTTAACGTAACCCATGTTGTGCCTTAACGTAACCCAATTTGTGCCTTAACGTAACCCATGTTGTGCCTTAACGTAACCAAATTTGTGCCTTAACGTAACCCAATTTGTGCCTTAACGTAACCCAATTTGTGCCTTAACGTAACCCAATTTGTGCCTTAACGTAACCCAATTTGTGCCTTAACGTAACCCAATTTGTGCCTTAACGTAACCCATGTTGTGCCTTAACGTAACCCATGTTGTGCCTTAACGTAACCCATGTTGTGCCTTAACGTAACCCATGTTGTGCCTTAACGTAACCCATGTTGTGCCTTAACGTAACCTAATTTGTGCCTTAACGTAACCTAATTTGTGCCTTAACGTAACCTAATTTGTGCCTTAACGTAACCTAATTTGTGCCTTAACGTAACCCATGTTGTGCCTTAACGTAACCCATGTTGTGCCTTAACGTAACCCATGTTGTGCCTTAACGTAACCCATGTTGTGCCTTAACATAACCTAATTTGCGCTTTAACGTAACCCATGTTGTGCCTTAACCTAACCTATATTGCGCCTCAACCTAACCTATATTGCGCCTCAACATAACCTATATTGCGCCTTAACCTGACGCACGTTGTCGCTGAACCTGCTCTGTAATTGTTATGCAACTCGTTAAATTAGTGTAGTGTTGCCTAACCGCAACCCTCGCAATATAGTTCGCTATTCGCACTGCCCGGTCCCCTGTGTATCGCGTCATGTTAAACACCTTGCAGGTGTTGCTGACTTTCCACATGCTCCTGCTATACACTCTAATGTGGATAGCAGCAGGACGTACATGCCCCCCCCCCCTTCCCCCCTGCCTTCGCAAGCTGGTCGTTGAGAAGTTTGCATGTTCAATGCCCTTCGCATGCCGACGTACTCAGCCTACGTTGTGGTACGGCCTGTCACCTGTCCGCCGATGTACGCAAAACCCACAAACTGTACTGCACATTGGTCCGTATGTACTGAATGATACATCGTGGCACATGTGTGACCGTACGACGACTGCGCCTAGCAACGGCAGACCATACAGTCCAAATATTGTGCACGCAGCTACGTGTCGTCTCCCTATAAGAGCTGGATTGCAGTGTGGTACGCCATTCAGACGTGTGGGAGGAACGGACGCCCTGGATGGCGATCAGCATGAGCAGTCTGTTGATGTGGTGGAGCGTGTATTCGGACGTAGTCGTCTCTTCTCACACACCGTGATAGCATGTTGCACCGCGTTCCACATCTGCGACATCCTGCAGAGGCCGGCTGACAGTCGTTCGCGCAATGGACACCGCATACGTACGGGGGCTACCTTCCACGTGTTCTCGAGGCGTGCACATGTTGTTGCGTCTATGTGGGCAGACGTAGTGTGTTGTGACACCTGACACAGGCATGCAATACTCGTTGCAAATGGCGATGGACGTCTACGTTTGCTGGTGACGTTACGCAAATGAACAACAGGTAACCCGTTGTGGTGCGGTTGTTCTCGCTAGAGGTGAATCAGTGTTGGCGACGATCGGTCGAGCTATTAACCGGTTGTTTCAGGGATACCCACCATGCCCACGAACGTGAAAGGGGACCCACCATGCCCACGAACGTGAAAGGGGATCTGGGTGTGAGGCGATACGCGGCGGTGGCTGGGTGGGACCGTCCCCGGCCGGTGAGGGGGGGCCGCCCGGCGTGCTGGCAGCGCGGTGCGTGGGCGCACGCGCTACAGCCGGCTGGTGGGGGCGGCCAGTGGCAGGCGCGCCGGCCGACGGACGCGGCAGGCGGCGCAGCTGCGCGCCGGCGCCCCCTGCTCGCGGCGCCTTGCGGCCAAAGTAGGTCCTCGCGGGCCCGGTGCGAAGCGCGGTGGCCATCTGCAGTGTGCTGGTCCGATTGAGGAC
>NW_026047450.1:212500-215000 GCF_023864345.2 Schistocerca serialis cubense
TTGTACCTTAACCTAACCTACGTTGTACCTTAACCTAACCTACGTTGTACCTTAACCTAACCTACGTTGTACCTTAACCTAACCTACGTTGTACCTTAACCTAACCTACGTTGTACCTTAACCTAACCTACGTTGTACCTTAACCTAACCTACGTTGTACCTTAACCTAACCCATGTTGTGCCTTAACCTAACCCATGTTGTGCCTTAACCTAACCCATGTTGTGCCTTAACCTAACCCATGTTGTGCCTTAACCTAACCCATGTTGTGCCTTAACCTAACCCATGTTGTGCCTTAACCTAACCCATGTTGTGCCTTAACCTAACCCATGTTGTGCCTTAACCTAACCCATGTTGTGCCTTAACCTAACCCATGTTGTGCCTTAACGTAACCCATATTGTGCCTTAACGTAACCCATATTGTGCCTTAACCTAACCCATATTGTACCTTAACCTAACCCATATTGTACCTTAACCTAACCCATATTGTACCTTAACCTAACCCATGTTGTACCTTAACGTAACCCATGTTGTGCCTTAACGTAACCCAATTTGTGCCTTAACGTAACCCATGTTGTGCCTTAACGTAACCCAATTTGTGCCTTAACGTAACCCAATTTGTGCCTTAACGTAACCCAATTTGTGCCTTAACGTAACCCAATTTGTGCCTTAACGTAACCCAATTTGTGCCTTAACGTAACCCAATTTGTGCCTTAACGTAACCCAATTTGTGCCTTAACGTAACCCAATTTGTGCCTTAACGTAACCCAATTTGTGCCTTAACGTAACCCATGTTGTGCCTTAACGTAACCCATGTTGTGCCTTAACGTAACCCATGTTGTGCCTTAACGTAACCCATGTTGTGCCTTAACGTAACCTAATTTGTGCCTTAACGTAACCTAATTTGTGCCTTAACGTAACCTAATTTGTGCCTTAACGTAACCTAATTTGTGCCTTAACGTAACCTAATTTGTGCCTTAACGTAACCTAATTTGTGCCTTAACGTAACCCATGTTGTGCCTTAACGTAACCCATGTTGTGCCTTAACGTAACCCATGTTGTGCCTTAACGTAACCCATGTTGTGCCTTAACATAACCTAATTTGCGCTTTAACGTAACCCATGTTGTGCCTTAACCTAACCTATATTGCGCCTCAACCTAACCTATATTGCGCCTCAACATAACCTATATTGCGCCTTAACCTGACGCACGTTGTCGCTGAACCTGCTCTGTAATTGTTATGCAACTCGTTAAATTAGTGTAGTGTTGCCTAACCGCAACCCTCGCAATATAGTTCGCTATTCGCACTGCCCGGTCCCCTGTGTATCGCGTCATGTTAAACACCTTGCAGGTGTTGCTGACTTTCCACATGCTCCTGCTATACACTCTAATGTGGATAGCAGCAGGACGTACATGCCCCCCCCCCTTCCCCCCTGCCTTCGCAAGCTGGTCGTTGAGAAGTTTGCATGTTCAATGCCCTTCGCATGCCGACGTACTCAGCCTACGTTGTGGTACGGCCTGTCACCTGTCCGCCGATGTACGCAAAACCCACAAACTGTACTGCACATTGGTCCGTATGTACTGAATGATACATCGTGGCACATGTGTGACCGTACGACGACTGCGCCTAGCAACGGCAGACCATACAGTCCAAATATTGTGCACGCAGCTACGTGTCGTCTCCCTATAAGAGCTGGATTGCAGTGTGGTACGCCATTCAGACGTGTGGGAGGAACGGACGCCCTGGATGGCGATCAGCATGAGCAGTCTGTTGATGTGGTGGAGCGTGTATTCGGACGTAGTCGTCTCTTCTCACACACCGTGATAGCATGTTGCACCGCGTTCCACATCTGCGACATCCTGCAGAGGCCGGCTGACAGTCGTTCGCGCAATGGACACCGCATACGTACGGGGGCTACCTTCCACGTGTTCTCGAGGCGTGCACATGTTGTTGCGTCTATGTGGGCAGACGTAGTGTGTTGTGACACCTGACACAGGCATGCAATACTCGTTGCAAATGGCGATGGACGTCTACGTTTGCTGGTGACGTTACGCAAATGAACAACAGGTAACCCGTTGTGGTGCGGTTGTTCTCGCTAGAGGTGAATCAGTGTTGGCGACGATCGGTCGAGCTATTAACCGGTTGTTTCAGGGATACCCACCATGCCCACGAACGTGAAAGGGGACCCACCATGCCCACGAACGTGAAAGGGGATCTGGGTGTGAGGCGATACGCGGCGGTGGCTGGGTGGGACCGTCCCCGGCCGGTGAGGGGGGGCCGCCCGGCGTGCTGGCAGCGCGGTGCGTGGGCGCACGCGCTACAGCCGGCTGGTGGGGGCGGCCAGTGGCAGGCGCGCCGGCCGACGGACGCGGCAGGCGGCGCAGCTGCGCGCCGGCGCCCCCTGCTCGCGGCGCCTTGCGGCCAAAGTAGGTCCTCGCGGGCCCGGTGCGAAGCGCGGTGGCCATCTGCAGTGTGCTGGTCCGATTGAGGACTGTGTGCGC
>NW_026047450.1:220000-222500 GCF_023864345.2 Schistocerca serialis cubense
AACAGCCGTTGCACACGAGTCAGTCGATCCTAAGCCCTAGGAGAAATCCGATGTTGATGGGGGCCGTCATAGCATGATGCACTTTGTGCTGGCCCCCGTTGGGCGAAAGGGAATCCGGTTCCTATTCCGGAACCCGGCAGCGGAACCGATACAAGTCGGGCCCCTCTTTTAGAGATGCTCGTCGGGGTAACCCAAAAGGACCCGGAGACGCCGTCGGGAGATCGGGGAAGAGTTTTCTTTTCTGCATGAGCGTTCGAGTTCCCTGGAATCCTCTAGCAGGGAGATAGGGTTTGGAACGCGAAGAGCACCGCAGTTGCGGCGGTGTCCCGATCTTCCCCTCGGACCTTGAAAATCCGGGAGAGGGCCACGTGGAGGTGTCGCGCCGGTTCGTACCCATATCCGCAGCAGGTCTCCAAGGTGAAGAGCCTCTAGTCGATAGAATAATGTAGGTAAGGGAAGTCGGCAAATTGGATCCGTAACTTCGGGATAAGGATTGGCTCTGAGGATCGGGGCGTGTCGGGCTTGGTCGGGAAGTGGGTCAGCGCTAACGTGCCGGGCCTGGGCGAGGTGAGTGCCGTAGGGGTGCCGGTAAGTGCGGGCGTTTAGCGCGGGCGTGGTCTGCTCTCGCCGTTGGTCGGCCTCGTGCTGGCCGGCGGTGCAGGATGCGCGCGCCTGCGCGGCGTTCGCGCCCCGGTGCTTCAACCTGCGTGCAGGATCCGAGCTCGGTCCCGTGCCTTGGCCTCCCACGGATCTTCCTTGCTGCGAGGCCGCGTCCGCCTTAGCGTGCTCCTCCGGGGGCGCGCGGGTGCGCGGATTCTCTTCGGCCGCCATTCAACGATCAACTCAGAACTGGCACGGACTGGGGGAATCCGACTGTCTAATTAAAACAAAGCATTGCGATGGCCCTAGCGGGTGTTGACGCAATGTGATTTCTGCCCAGTGCTCTGAATGTCAACGTGAAGAAATTCAAGCAAGCGCGGGTAAACGGCGGGAGTAACTATGACTCTCTTAAGGTGGCCAAGTGGCGGCGGTGTGGCTGCATCCGGACTTGGCTTTTCGAAGTGCGGTCTTGATGTAGTCGTGCTGCTGCTGTGAGGTGCCTTCCTTGGGTTATAGTTACAGGGAGAGTGATGCGCAATACATGGGCCTAGCCCTCTTAGCCTCTCCTCTCCTGCGGTCTTCTCCCCTTCTCGTGGGCCCGCTGATTTTCGCAGAGTGGAAGACCGCACCAGGGGCTTGGGGGGGTTACCAGCCCCCCCTCGCACTATCCCTTTTTTAGTTGGGGGCAGTAATCAAAGAATAAGTGGTGGCCCTTCCGCTGAAGGTGCCACCCCAACTCCCCCAGCACCTAGCCGGCCAACCGGCCGTGCCGAAAATCTTGTAACTTTTGCAGCTGTATACGCCTGTAGTGAGTGCCACCGCAGCTTCACCACCAAGAACGGTCTCGGGGTCCATCGCCGCCGCCAACACCTTGCGGCCGCCAACGCGGAGATCGTCATGGAGAGGCATCGCGCGAGGTGGACGGAGGAAGAAGTCCTGTTGCTCGCCAAGGCAGAGGCCGAACTGTTCCTCGAGAGGGACGCCCGGTTCTTCTTTGTAAATCAAGAGCTCATCAGGATGTTCCCCGACCGAACGCTTGAGGCAATCAAGTGCCGACGGCGGCAAGCTGCCCACAAGCAGCTTGTCCGCCAATTCATGGAGGCGCTTGAGATCGGTCGGTGGGAAGAGCCGGCGTCCCGCCGGGGAGCAGCGAGCCCGCTGCCTGACGCGGGCGAGGCCGCTGCGCCGCCCGTCGACGCAGCCGAGGACTTCGCGGCCGACACCACCGGGCCGCCGCCGGAGGGGCCGACTGACGCCGCCATCTGGGAGCATCTGGCGGGGCTACCCGCTTCCGCCCAGCGTTTCTCTGCCCTGGATCGTGTCATAGGTCTGGGGCGGGGCACGCCGCCCGATGTCATCCTGGGCATGCTCCCGGATGCCCTTGCGTCGGTCGGGTCCGGAGGGGAGAGATCGATCACCAGGACACAGCGGCCGCGCCAACCATCGAAGCGGCCGCCTGCTGCGCCGCCGACGCAGAAGCGCAAGCGGCGCCGCTGGGAGTACGCGAGAACGCAGGATGCCTTCCGACGGTCGCGTGCACGTTGCGTGCGCGGCCTCTTGGATGGCACCCTGCTCCAGCCGCCACCTGCCATCCCTGGTCTGCTGGACTTCTGGGCGGACCTCTTCACTAAGAAGCCCATCTCCACCGCGGGCTTCATTCGTGACCGCCTCCTCCCGCACTCGGAGCCTGTCGCTCCCGAGTGCCTATGGGGGCCGGTCACACATGAGGAGGTCGCCGCCGCGTTGCCGCCCAGGGGATCAGCAGCCGGGCCGGACGGCCTTACCCCAGCGGAGTTGCGGCGCCTGCCGCATGAAGTCCTGGTGAAAGTGATGAATCTCTTCCTTCTGGCCCGCGCCCTTCCGGAACGCCTGCTTCGCGCGCGGACGTCCCTTCTCCCGA
>NW_026047450.1:227500-232500 GCF_023864345.2 Schistocerca serialis cubense
ATCCCGGACATTTGACGTCGTCACACTACCGGTATTGACTAATAGACTGATTGCTGATAATCATTAGCCATACACTGGGGGAAACGGCCGACAGGGCCGGCAACATAGTGGAGCCGCAGTGTCACTAATGTACAGAGATAGAACAGTTTCGACTGGAACCAGAGTAACCGTAGACACGGCACTGATTAGTAATAGATGCAGAGCCATCAGAATACAGATAATATATACAACCGTCCCTATACATGCTGAAAGACTCTGCACATAATGAGAACCACACGTCAGCCAGACACTCTTATCACACACTACTCTCTTATCACACACTACTCTCTGCCTGTAACAGGCACACACACACACAATATCTAACCACCAGCATGGAAGAACATCCAGTGCATCCTCTCCGCCACATTACACAATCCACACTATCATAACCAGACCGGGAGGTCCACCCAGAAAACAGAATATCCCACCCTTCCGACATCCGCCATTGCTCAGCTAAGCCACGAACACCCACACATGTCCTACACAGGGGTGCACCCAACATCACAATACTGCCTCCTGTCACAGTACACAAACAATGGCAGGAATGAAAGACACAGATCTGCCACAACCTTGGAATCGGAACGCCGCCTGTCATGAGCCACAAGTGCATCCTGACGTGACAAATCGGATGATCCCGCAGGCATGCACTTACGATAATCACTATCAACGAACCTGCCGCCCCCCCCCCCCAAATACACCTTTCCCTACAACAATGTGTACCTTAACCTAAGCTATATTGTACCTTAACTTAAGCTATATCGTACCTTAACCTAACCGACATTGCGCCTTAACCTAACCTACGTTGTACCTTAACCTAACCTACGTTGTACCTTAACCTAACCTACGTTGTACCTTAACCTAACCTACGTTGTACCTTAACCTAACCTACGTTGTACCTTAACCTAACCTACGTTGTACCTTAACCTAACCTACGTTGTACCTTAACCTAACCTACGTTGTACCTTAACCTAACCTACGTTGTACCTTAACCTAACCTACGTTGTACCTTAACCTAACCTACGTTGTACCTTAACCTAACCTACGTTGTACCTTAACCTAACCTACGTTGTACCTTAACCTAACCTACGTTGTACCTTAACCTAACCTACGTTGTACCTTAACCTAACCTACGTTGTGCCTTAACCTAACCCATGTTGTGCCTTAACCTAACCCATGTTGTGCCTTAACCTAACCCATGTTGTGCCTTAACCTAACCCATGTTGTGCCTTAACCTAACCCATGTTGTGCCTTAACCTAACCCATGTTGTGCCTTAACCTAACCCATGTTGTGCCTTAACGTAACCCATGTTGTGCCTTAACGTAACCCATGTTGTGCCTTAACGTAACCCATGTTGTGCCTTAACGTAACCTAATTTGTGCCTTAACGTAACCTAATTTGTGCCTTAACGTAACCTAATTTGTGCCTTAACGTAACCTAATTTGTGCCTTAACGTAACCTAATTTGTGCCTTAACGTAACCCATGTTGTGCCTTAACGTAACCCATGTTGTGCCTTAACGTAACCCATGTTGTGCCTTAACGTAACCCATGTTGTGCCTTAACATAACCTAATTTGCGCTTTAACGTAACCCATGTTGTGCCTTAACCTAACCTATATTGCGCCTCAACCTAACCTATATTGCGCCTCAACATAACCTATATTGCGCCTTAACCTGACGCACGTTGTCGCTGAACCTGCTCTGTAATTGTTATGCAACTCGTTAAATTAGTGTAGTGTTGCCTAACCGCAACCCTCACAATATAGTTCGCTATTCGCACTGCCCGGTCCCCTGTGTATCGCGTCATGTTAAACACCTTGCAGGTGTTGCTGACTTTCCACATGCTCCTGCTATACACTCTAATGTGGATAGCAGCAGGACGTACATGCCCCCCCCCCCCTTCCCCCCTGCCTTCGCAAGCTGGTCGTTGAGAAGTTTGCATGTTCAATGCCCTTCGCATGCCGACGTACTCAGCCTACGTTGTGGTACGGCCTGTCACCTGTCCGCCGATGTACGCAAAACCCACAAACTGTACTGCACATTGGTCCGTATGTACTGAATGATACATCGTGGCACATGTGTGACCGTACGACGACTGCGCCTAGCAACGGCAGACCATACAGTCCAAATATTGTGCACGCAGCTACGTGTCGTCTCCCTATAAGAGCTGGATTGCAGTGTGGTACGCCATTCAGACGTGTGGGAGGAACGGACGCCCTGGATGGCGATCAGCATGAGCAGTCTGTTGATGTGGTGGAGCGTGTATTCGGACGTAGTCGTCTCTTCTCACACACCGTGATAGCATGTTGCACCGCGTTCCACATCTGCGACATCCTGCAGAGGCCGGCTGACAGTCGTTCGCGCAATGGACACCGCATACGTACGGGGGCTACCTTCCACGTGTTCTCGAGGCGTGCACATGTTGTTGCGTCTATGTGGGCAGACGTAGTGTGTTGTGACACCTGACACAGGCATGCAATACTCGTTGCAAATGGCGATGGACGTCTACGTTTGCTGGTGACGTTACGCAAATGAACAACAGGTAACCCGTTGTGGTGCGGTTGTTCTCGCTAGAGGTGAATCAGTGTTGGCGACGATCGGTCGAGCTATTAACCGGTTGTTTCAGGGATACCCACCATGCCCACGAACGTGAAAGGGGACCCACCATGCCCACGAACGTGAAAGGGGGGGGGGGGGGGGGGGATCTGGGTGTGAGGCGATACGCGGCGGTGGCTGGGTGGGACCGTCCCCGGCCGGTGAGGGGGTGCCGCCCGGCGTGCTGGCAGCGCGGTGCGTGGGCGCACGCGCTACAGCCGGCTGGTGGGGGCGGCCAGTGGCAGGCGCGCCGGCCGACGGACGCGGCAGGCGGCGCAGCTGCGCGCCGGCGCCCCCTGCTCGCGGCGCCTTGCGGCCAAAGTAGGTCCTCGCGGGCCCGGTGCGAAGCGCGGTGGCCATCTGCAGTGTGCTGGTCCGATTGAGGACTGCGTGCGCTGAGGATGCGCCGCCGCTCGGCGCTCGGCGCCGCGACGCCGTCTGCTGCTCGGTCGCCCCAGCGGTTCTCGCAGGTGGTTTGTATCGCAGCTGTGCGGACGTGTTGGCGCGTGCGCTGTGCTGGGAGAGTTCGCTTCGGCACCCAAGTGGGGCTTTTGTCCTTCTGTGGCGCTGGCGTTGGAGCTGCCGGTCACCGTAGGTGGCGCGTGTTGTCTCCCGCCGGCAATGCCACGACAGCACGCTCCCGGGCCTCTGTCGGCAGCGGCAAGCTCAGTTGGGAGCACGGGTGGTCGCACCTAAAGCGTCTACTCGCCTAACTCCGGGCGATTGCGCCTCTCTCGAACCCGACCAAGTACTTAGGACGGCGCTGCGCGCCGCCGGGACCTGAGAGGGTTTCGAGGTGTGTTGTGCAGGGGAGCTCAGCCTCCTCCTGTTTGCAGAATAATTGAGCGGACGCTTGCGTGTTCGCGCGGGCCCCCGGGACACACTCCCGGGCGGCCGGCTGCTCAGCTCTAGTTGACGCAGCTCCCTGGTTGATCCTGCCAGTAGTCATATGCTTGTCTCAAAGATTAAGCCATGCATGTCTCAGTACAAGCCGCATTAAGGTGAAACCACGAATGGCTCATTAAATCAGTTATGGTTCCTTAGATCGTACCCACGTTACTTGGATAACTGTGGTAATTCTAGAGCTAATACATGCAAACAGAGTCCCGACCAGAGATGGAAGGGACGCTTTTATTAGATCAAAACCAATCGGTCGGCTCGTCCGGTCCGTTTGCCTTGGTGACTCTGAATAACTTTGGGCTGATCGCACGGTCCTCATACCGGCGACGCATCTTTCAAATGTCTGCCTTATCAACTGTCGATGGTAGGTTCTGCGCCTACCATGGTTGTAACGGGTAACGGGGAATCAGGGTTCGATTCCGGAGAGGGAGCCTGAGAAACGGCTACCACATCCAAGGAAGGCAGCAGGCGCGCAAATTACCCACTCCCGGCACGGGGAGGTAGTGACGAAAAATAACGATACGGGACTCATCCGAGGCCCCGTAATCGGAATGAGTACACTTTAAATCCTTTAACGAGTATCTATTGGAGGGCAAGTCTGGTGCCAGCAGCCGCGGTAATTCCAGCTCCAATAGCGTATATTAAAGTTGTTGCGGTTAAAAAGCTCGTAGTTGGATTTGTGTCCCACGCTGTTGGTTCACCGCCCGTCGGTGTTTAACTGGCATGTATCGTGGGACGTCCTGCCGGTGGGGCGAGCCGAAGGCGTGCGACCGCCTCGTGCGTGCTCGTGCGTCCCGAGGCGGACCCCGTTGAAATCCTACCAGGGTGCTCTTTATTGAGTGTCTCGGTGGGCCGGCACGTTTACTTTGAACAAATTAGAGTGCTTAAAGCAGGCAAGCCCGCCTGAATACTGTGTGCATGGAATAATGGAATAGGACCTCGGTTCTATTTTGTTGGTTTTCGGAACCCGAGGTAATGATTAATAGGGACAGGCGGGGGCATTCGTATTGCGACGTTAGAGGTGAAATTCTTGGATCGTCGCAAGACGAACAGAAGCGAAAGCATTTGCCAAGTATGTTTTCATTAATCAAGAACGAAAGTTAGAGGTTCGAAGGCGATCAGATACCGCCCTAGTTCTAACCATAAACGATGCCAGCCAGCGATCCGCCGCAGTTCCTCCGATGACTCGGCGGGCAGCCTCCGGGAAACCAAAGCTTTTGGGTTCCGGGGGAAGTATGGTTGCAAAGCTGAAACTTAAAGGAATTGACGGAAGGGCACCACCAGGAGTGGAGCCTGCGGCTTAATTTGACTCAACACGGGAAACCTCACCAGGCCCGGACACCGGAAGGATTGACAGATTGATAGCTCTTTCTTGATTCGGTGGGTGGTGGTGCATGGCCGTTCTTAGTTGGTGGAGCGATTTGTCTGGTTAATTCCGATAACGAACGAGACTCTAGCCTGCTAACTA
>NW_026047450.1:242500-247500 GCF_023864345.2 Schistocerca serialis cubense
TCCCGCACTCGTAATGTGCAATCCACACCTATAACTTGCGTTTCATGAAGAGTTATGTCCAATATGCGACATTCCCGCTGTCCCTATACATGAGCTGCGAGCTGTACCACGTACAAGCTACAGACGCGATCGCATTGCTCACTGTACTGATTCCCATGCCGAGCGATCAGCTAGGACGCGCCCCATCCATGTCGGTACCCGTGGGCGTCGCACTCGCAGTCACAAAAAACGCTGGGCAAATATATTTCTCGGAAGAGTAACGACAGTCCGAGCCTCCTGCGTGGGAAGAGTCTTTCTAGGCCCTGACCCACGGGAAGGGTGTAGCTTCCCCCATCCCGGACATTTGACGTCGTCACACTACCGGTATTGACTAATAGACTGATTGCTGATAATCATTAGCCATACACTGGGGGAAACGGCCGACAGGGCCGGCAACATAGTGGAGCCGCAGTGTCACTAATGTACAGAGATAGAACAGTTTCGACTGGAACCAGAGTAACCGTAGACACGGCACTGATTAGTAATAGATGCAGAGCCATCAGAATACAGATAATATATACAACCGTCCCTATACATGCTGAAAGACTCTGCACATAATGAGAACCACACGTCAGCCAGACACTCTTATCACACACTACTCTCTTATCACACACTACTCTCTGCCTGTAACAGGCACACACACACACAATATCTAACCACCAGCATGGAAGAACATCCAGTGCATCCTCTCCGCCACATTACACAATCCACACTATCATAACCAGACCGGGAGGTCCACCCAGAAAACAGAATATCCCACCCTTCCGACATCCGCCATTGCTCAGCTAAGCCACGAACACCCACACATGTCCTACACAGGGGTGCACCCAACATCACAATACTGCCTCCTGTCACAGTACACAAACAATGGCAGGAATGAAAGACACAGATCTGCCACAACCTTGGAATCGGAACGCCGCCTGTCATGAGCCACAAGTGCATCCTGACGTGACAAATCGGATGATCCCGCAAGCATGCACTTACGATAATCACTATCAACGAACCTGCCGCCCCCCCCCCCAAATACACCTTTCCCTACAACAATGTGTACCTTAACCTAAGCTATATTGTACCTTAACTTAAGCTATATCGTACCTTAACCTAACCGACATTGCGCCTTAACCTAACCTACGTTGTACCTTAACCTAACCTACGTTGTACCTTAACCTAACCTACGTTGTACCTTAACCTAACCTACGTTGTACCTTAACCTAACCTACGTTGTACCTTAACCTAACCTACGTTGTACCTTAACCTAACCTACGTTGTACCTTAACCTAACCTACGTTGTACCTTAACCTAACCTACGTTGTACCTTAACCTAACCTACGTTGTACCTTAACCTAACCTACGTTGTACCTTAACCTAACCTACGTTGTACCTTAACCTAACCTACGTTGTACCTTAACCTAACCTACGTTGTACCTTAACCTAACCTACGTTGTGCCTTAACCTAACCCATGTTGTGCCTTAACCTAACCCATGTTGTGCCTTAACCTAACCCATGTTGTGCCTTAACCTAACCCATGTTGTGCCTTAACCTAACCCATGTTGTGCCTTAACCTAACCCATGTTGTGCCTTAACCTAACCCATGTTGTGCCTTAACCTAACCCATGTTGTGCCTTAACCTAACCCATGTTGTGCCTTAACCTAACCCATGTTGTGCCTTAACCTAACCCATGTTGTGCCTTAACCTAACCCATGTTGTGCCTTAACCTAACCCATGTTGTGCCTTAACCTAACCCATGTTGTGCCTTAACGTAACCCATATTGTGCCTTAACCTAACCCATATTGTACCTTAACCTAACCCATATTGTACCTTAACCTAACCCATATTGTACCTTAACCTAACCCATGTTGTACCTTAACGTAACCCATGTTGTGCCTTAACGTAACCCAATTTGTGCCTTAACGTAACCCATGTTGTGCCTTAACGTAACCCAATTTGTGCCTTAACGTAACCCAATTTGTGCCTTAACGTAACCCAATTTGTGCCTTAACGTAACCCAATTTGTGCCTTAACGTAACCCAATTTGTGCCTTAACGTAACCCAATTTGTGCCTTAACGTAACCCAATTTGTGCCTTAACGTAACCCAATTTGTGCCTTAACGTAACCCATGTTGTGCCTTAACGTAACCCATGTTGTGCCTTAACGTAACCCATGTTGTGCCTTAACGTAACCCATGTTGTGCCTTAACGTAACCCATGTTGTGCCTTAACGTAACCTAATTTGTGCCTTAACGTAACCTAATTTGTGCCTTAACGTAACCTAATTTGTGCCTTAACGTAACCTAATTTGTGCCTTAACGTAACCTAATTTGTGCCTTAACGTAACCCATGTTGTGCCTTAACGTAACCCATGTTGTGCCTTAACGTAACCCATGTTGTGCCTTAACGTAACCCATGTTGTGCCTTAACATAACCTAATTTGCGCTTTAACGTAACCCATGTTGTGCCTTAACCTAACCTATATTGCGCCTCAACCTAACCTATATTGCGCCTCAACATAACCTATATTGCGCCTTAACCTGACGCATGTTGTCGCTGAACCTGCTCTGTAATTGTTATGCAACTCGTTAAATTAGTGTAGTGTTGCCTAACCGCAACCCTCGCAATATAGTTCGCTATTCGCACTGCCCGGTCCCCTGTGTATCGCGTCATGTTAAACACCTTGCAGGTGTTGCTGACTTTCCACATGCTCCTGCTATACACTCTAATGTGGATAGCAGCAGGACGTACATGCCCCCCCCCCTTCCCCCCTGCCTTCGCAAGCTGGTCGTTGAGAAGTTTGCATGTTCAATGCCCTTCGCATGCCGACGTACTCAGCCTACGTTGTGGTACGGCCTGTCACCTGTCCGCCGATGTACGCAAAACCCACAAACTGTACTGCACATTGGTCCGTATGTACTGAATGATACATCGTGGCACATGTGTGACCGTACGACGACTGCGCCTAGCAACGGCAGACCATACAGTCCAAATATTGTGCACGCAGCTACGTGTCGTCTCCCTATAAGAGCTGGATTGCAGTGTGGTACGCCATTCAGACGTGTGGGAGGAACGGACGCCCTGGATGGCGATCAGCATGAGCAGTCTGTTGATGTGGTGGAGCGTGTATTCGGACGTAGTCGTCTCTTCTCACACACCGTGATAGCATGTTGCACCGCGTTCCACATCTGCGACATCCTGCAGAGGCCGGCTGACAGTCGTTCGCGCAATGGACACCGCATACGTACGGGGGCTACCTTCCACGTGTTCTCGAGGCGTGCACATGTTGTTGCGTCTATGTGGGCAGACGTAGTGTGTTGTGACACCTGACACAGGCA
Source organism: Schistocerca serialis cubense (assembly GCF_023864345.2). Classification (NCBI taxonomy): domain Eukaryota; kingdom Metazoa; phylum Arthropoda; class Insecta; order Orthoptera; family Acrididae; genus Schistocerca; species Schistocerca serialis. The sequence continues at coordinate 245,869 of NW_026047450.1, forward strand.
TGCAATACTCGTTGCAAATGGCGATGGACGTCTACGTTTGCTGGTGACGTTACGCAAATGAACAACAGGTAACCCGTTGTGGTGCGGTTGTTCTCGCTAGAGGTGAATCAGTGTTGGCGACGATCGGTCGAGCTATTAACCGGTTGTTTCAGGGATACCCACCATGCCCACGAACGTGAAAGGGGACCCACCATGCCCACGAACGTGAAAGGGGATCTGGGTGTGAGGCGATACGCGGCGGTGGCTGGGTGGGACCGTCCCCGGCCGGTGAGGGGGGGCCGCCCGGCGTGCTGGCAGCGCGGTGCGTGGGCGCACGCGCTACAGCCGGCTGGTGGGGGCGGCCAGTGGCAGGCGCGCCGGCCGACGGACGCGGCAGGCGGCGCAGCTGCGCGCCGGCGCCCCCTGCTCGCGGCGCCTTGCGGCCAAAGTAGGTCCTCGCGGGCCCGGTGCGAAGCGCGGTGGCCATCTGCAGTGTGCTGGTCCGATTGAGGACTGTGTGCGCTGAGGATGCGCCGCCGCTCGGCGCTCGGCGCCGCGACGCCGTCTGCTGCTCGGTCGCCCCAGCGGTTCTCGCAGGTGGTTTGTATCGCAGCTGTGCGGACGTGTTGGCGCGTGCGCTGTGCTGGGAGAGTTCGCTTCGGCACCCAAGTGGGGCTTTTGTCCTTCTGTGGCGCTGGCGTTGGAGCTGCCGGTCACCGTAGGTGGCGCGTGTTGTCTCCCGCCGGCAATGCCACGACAGCACGCTCCCGGGCCTCTGTCGGCAGCGGCAAGCTCAGTTGGGAGCACGGGTGGTCGCACCTAAAGCGTCTACTCGCCTAACTCCGGGCGATTGCGCCTCTCTCGAACCCGACCAAGTACTTAGGACGGCGCTGCGCGCCGCCGGGACCTGAGAGGGTTTCGAGGTGTGTTGTGCAGGGGAGCTCAGCCTCCTCCTGTTTGCAGAATAATTGAGCGGACGCTTGCGTGTTCGCGCGGGCCCCCGGGACACACTCCCAGGCGGCCGGCTGCTCAGCTCTAGTTGACGCAGCTCCCTGGTTGATCCTGCCAGTAGTCATATGCTTGTCTCAAAGATTAAGCCATGCATGTCTCAGTACAAGCCGCATTAAGGTGAAACCGCGAATGGCTCATTAAATCAGTTATGGTTCCTTAGATCGTACCCACGTTACTTGGATAACTGTGGTAATTCTAGAGCTAATACATGCAAACAGAGTCCCGACCAGAGATGGAAGGGACGCTTTTATTAGATCAAAACCAATCGGTCGGCTCGTCCGGTCCGTTTGCCTTGGTGACTCTGAATAACTTTGGGCTGATCGCACGGTCCTCGTACCGGCGACGCATCTTTCAAATGTCTGCCTTATCAACTGTCGATGGTAGGTTCTGCGCCTACCATGGTTGTAACGGGTAACGGGGAATCAGGGTTCGATTCCGGAGAGGGAGCCTGAGAAACGGCTACCACATCCAAGGAAGGCAGCAGGCGCGCAAATTACCCACTCCCGGCACGGGGAGGTAGTGACGAAAAATAACGATACGGGACTCATCCGAGGCCCCGTAATCGGAATGAGTACACTTTAAATCCTTTAACGAGTATCTATTGGAGGGCAAGTCTGGTGCCAGCAGCCGCGGTAATTCCAG
>NW_026047450.1:252500-260000 GCF_023864345.2 Schistocerca serialis cubense
GGCATCTCTGGATGTGTCAAAGGCCTTCGACTCGCTTGCCCACGGTGCCCTTGGTCCTGTGCTAAGGGCCCATGGTCTGCCGGTCGAATTCGTTGACTACATCCAGGGATGCTATGAGGCGGGATCGACGGTTATCTGCGCGGATGGGAAGTCGTCAGATCTGGTGCGGCCTTCGAGGGGTGTCCGGCAGGGTGACCCGCTGTCTCCTATTCTCTTCAACATGTCCATTGACATTCTCTTGTCTCGTCTGCCTGCTCATATTGGTGCACGCATTCTTGGACGGCGGATAAATGCGGCTGCATTCGCTGATGACCTCCTGCTGTTCGCCGAGACTCGTGACGGATTGCAGGAACTTCTCACCATCGCCACGTCGGCCCTGGGGGATCTCGGGCTCGAGGTCAACCCACGGAAGTGTTTCTCTCTCGCCCTTGTCTCATCAGGCCGGGAGAAGAAAACCAAGGTCGACGAGACTGTCATCTTTCGTGCTGGGGGGAACAACATCCCAGCACTGGCGATGGGAGATACTTTCAAGTATCTAGGCCTGCAATTTTCCACGTGCGGACGCAGTCTTTTTCATCCCCGGCGGGAGGTCGAGAAGCAGTTGGACATCATCAAGCGTGCACCACTCAAACCTCAGCAGCGGCTTTTTGCCCTTCGTTCTGTCATCCTCCCGGGTATTTTCCATGGCCTCGCCCTGGGGAGGACTCGTCTTGGGGCCCTCTCTTCCCTTGACGTCTGTGTTCGTGCAGCCCTTCGATCTTGGCTGCACCTGCCAGCAGATACGCCGGTCGGTTACTTCCACGCCCCCATCTCTCATGGGGGCTTGGGGGTGCCTGCAGCCCGCTGGCTGGGCCCTCTTCTTCGCAGGAGAAGATTGGCGAAGATGCAAGGACTGGGTGCGGCAGTGGACGATTCTTCCCAGGACTTAATCCAGCGAGAAATTCACCAACTGGACCACGCCCTGCAATGGCAGGGGGAAGTTATAAAGTCCAGTTACCAGTTGGGCCGGTGTTGGGCCGACCGCCTGCACTCGTCGGTCGACGGCGCTGCGCTACACGAGTCTGCCCGAACACCAGGGCAGCACTGCTGGGTCTCCAATACGCGGCAGTTCGTAACCGGCCGCGACTACATCTCATGCCTGCGTGTCCGGATTAATGCCTTACCAACTCGGGCACGGCTGCTACGTGGGAGGGAAGGTGACACCAGTTGCCGCGCTGGCTGCAATGCCACGGAGACTGCCAACCATGTCATTCAACAGTGCTGGAGAAGCGACGGGGCTCGCATTGCTCGACACGATGCCATGGCGTCCTATCTGGCGCGAGGCCTCCGCCGCAGAGGCTACAATGTTCTGCTAGAGCCTCACCTTCGTACATCTGAAGGCCTGAAAAAGCCAGACATCGTGGCGGTCCGTGACACTGCAGCATTTGTCATCGATGCGCAGGTGGTTGGCGACAACCGTGATCTTGGTAGGTGTCACCGTGAGAAAGTAGCCGTCTACGACAAGCAGGCTGTCTACGACAAGATCCGCGAGCTGTTTCCAGTGGTTACGGAATTCACCACCACGTCGGCGACCATCAACTGGCGTGGGGTTTGGTCTCCAGCCTCTGCTAAAGCATTGCAGGATGTCGGTGTGACGAAGGGCCACCTTTCAACATTGAGCACCAGAGTACTTCTGGGCAGCATCATGGCGGCGCGGCGTTTCGAATCTATGACTGCCCCTCGCCGCCGCACGATGCCCCGCACTGGCGTTGGTTAGCGTGGTCTCAATCCTTCGGCTGCTGCCTGGCCTCTCAGGCATAATACCTCTCTTTGTTCATGTACTGTGTCTACTGTTAAGTGTGTTTTGTAATTTATGTACCATCTGTAAACCCGCTTTGTGGGTATTCACTTATTTGTGTTATTCACTGTACGTGAATAAAGACGGCTTTGATAGCCAAATGCCTCGTCATCTAATTAGTGACGCGCATGAATGGATTAACGAGATTCCCGCTGTCCCCACAATGTTTTAAGTAGGTAAAAATCCTTCGTTACGCTTGAAAAGTCAGTCGGCGCTGCAATGCACTACCAATAGTGGTACAGTGAAGTTTGATTCTATTTGCTCAAGTAGAAACGGAGTAAAAAATATTTCCATCGCGGTATGTACTTCCGTGGTATTGATAAAGAGATTGCCTACTGATGTACATAACAAGTGTTCAACGTCAATCCGAACTACACTACTGGACGCTGGAGTTGTTGCAGAGAAACTGTGGAAGAGATCGTCATAGTAAGTAAGCGGCATTGCAAATTTTGTGTTGATTTTGTGTCTGTCAGTGCGTGTCCTAGAAACTCCTTGCTCAGTGGGTATCGGATTCACTCCACTGACAAACTGTTTTAGGTACAATCAATCTAAACCGATAAATTGGAAGCGCATACCTTGTCCTCTCAGGAAATGTATGTAGTTTTGTTGTGTGGCGCACATTTGAAGAAATATAATTGCTAACGCAACGTCGTGCGCACTCGCACGTTTTCTGTAGAATCACTTGCGCGGTGAAAACAGGAGATTTGCAGCCCCCACTCTGTTAGGAGTATCCTGTATAGTTTCTCGTAGTGTGGTCCTTCGCCTTCCCTAGTATGTTTTCTGCTCTATTTTGTAATGCACAATTTCAGAAATAAAACCGCTGACGTGAAGTGGTGCGTCCGCTGACGTGCCGTTCTGTAGAAACACCCGCGCAAATCGGGCACCCTGCAGCCTTCACTTCAGTTGGCAAACGTCTGTAGTGTATAGGTTCCTTTAGTATAGTATATTATCCTTCTGAATATGGTTTTATTTTTATTATGTGATAAATAATTCAAGATATAAAACTGCTACTGTAAAGTCGTGCGTGCGCCGATGCGCCGTTCCTTAGAACTCCCACGCGGCGACAAAACCGGCACTCTGCAGCTCCCAGATTAGTTAGAAAATTCTGTATGGAATAGTATCTTGTAGTGTACTCTTTGCTCTCTTCGAAAGTGCTTTCAATGTTCCTGTGTGATGGATAGTTTAAGAAATAAAACAGTCAACGTAAAGTCTTGCAAGTGCCGACACCCCGCTCCGTAGAAACTCCAGCGTGGTGACAAAACCGTCGGTCTGTAACCCTCATTGTACTTAGCAAAAATCTTTAGTGTATAAGGTCCTTTAGTTTGCTCTCTCCATGTTCTGAATATGCTTGTAGTTTTGCTGTCTGACTTATAACCTAAGAAATAAAACTGTGAAAGTAAGATCGTGTGCGCGCCTACGCGCTGTTCCCTAGGAGCTCTCACGCCGCGACAAAACCGGCGTTCTGCAGCCCCCATATTAGTTAGGAAAATTCCGTAGAGAATAGTTTCTTGTAGTGTACTCTATGTTTATTCCGAATATGCTTCCAATTTTCTTGTGTGATGAATAGTTTTAGAACTATAACTGTCTATGCAAAGTCGCGTATGTACCGACGACCCGCTCTGTCGGAAATCCTGCGCGGTGACAAAACCGTCGGCTTGCGGCCCTAACTTTCGCTAGCAAAAATTCTTTAGTGTGTAGGTTCCTTAGTGTGCTCTATTCTCCCATTGAATATGCTTCTAGTTTTGTCGTGAGACGGAAAAATTTGAGAAACAGAACTGTCAATGTAAAGTTGTGCGTGCGCTGACGCGCCGTTCCCTAAAAACTGTCATGCGGTAACAAATCCGGCGCCCTGCAGCCCCCACATTAGTTAGATAAATTTCTGTAGTAAATAGTTCCTTTTAGTGTGATTTATGCTCTTTTCGAATATGCTCTCAACTTTCCTGTGTGATGGGTAGTTTGGGAAACAAAACCGTCTATGTAAAGTCGGGCGTGCGCCAACGTGCGTTTCTGTAGAAACTCCAGCGCGGTGACAAAACCGTCCGTCTCCTGCCTTCACCCTAGTTACGTAAATTCTATAGTGTGTAGGTTCCTGTAGTGGGACATCCGCCTCACAAATATGTATTTAGTTTAGATGTGGTGCGCTTAGCCCAAGTGATACAGCTGTTAAATTTGTGTAGTGTGTGAGCCACGCGTCCTTCCCTAGAGACTCTCACAGGGCTACAAAAGTGCGTGTCTGCGGTCCCCACCTTAGCTGGAAAAGTCTGTAGCTATAGGGTTTTGTTGTTCAACTCATGCGCTTTCGAAGTGTGTATGTAGTTCAGCTGTAGGATAAGTAGTATAAGAAATAAAATTATTATTGTAACGTCGTACGTGCGCCCACGCGCCGTTCGGTATAAACTCCCGCACGCTCCATACTAGAAGCGACGCCTCCCTCTGCCCAGCTCAAACCAATATCAGAATGCGGGGTTAAAAAACAGCCGCGAATTGTGGAGCCCTGGCGCACAGCAGAAGGCAGGTAGCGATAGAAATACTCGAAGGCCGCAACAGCGAAAGCGGTCGCGTGCCACAGCCGTCCAGGGCGCGAGAGGCTCGTCCCCAGCGGGGCAGTGTATGCCTGCTCCAAGGCCGCGCGCCTAGGCTCGTCCCCAGCGCGGCAGCTGCTCGTCGCGCAGCGCACGGCAGCCGCTGCTAATCGCACCGACCTAGCTTGGCGTCAGAAAGGCGGCCAGCCCCAAGATGGGGCAAAATAAGGACGCAGATCTAGAAAGTAGTGGTAGAAAAAGCACACAGGTTACAGCCATGACAACCGAAATAGCCGAAAAGTCAAAGACAGGTGATTTGCAAACAATGGTAGAAATGAGGGAAGAGCTAGAAGCATATATGTTCAACGAAAACAACAGGATAAACAACGTACAAAAGAAATTCTTGTTAGGGAAAATGGCTGCTTATGAGCAGATTCTAAGAAAATACGAGATGGAAATAGCGCAGCTCAAAACAGAGTTGAAATGTCTAAAGGAATCTCCCCCAGCAATGGAACAACCACCTGTGAGCTATGCCACTGCAGTCAGCGCAAGAAAAGCCAAAACCGATACAAAAGCAATGCCAAACCAGACCCCAAAAGTTCTTGTCTTTAGACCAGCAGACGGAAAACAGCCAGAGAAGCAGCTACAGGACACCATAAAAGACATTGTAAAAGGAACACTGAAGGACGTAAAGATCACGAAATGTAGGACACTGAAGGACAGTGGTGTCATCTTAGAGGTGCCAAATGACGCTGAAGCAGAAAAAATAAAGAACTGTAAGGAAATAGGAGACTCAGGGATTACAGTAACTGACCCCAGGAAGAAAAACCCAAGGGTGATCCTGTATGATGTCCCAAGACAAATTACCGACGAAGAACTGGTAATGGAGCTCTACACAAGGAATCTTTCATCAATAGGCGGCACAAAGGAGGGAGCTGAGACAGGAATAAGAGCACTGTTTAAAACAGGTCCAAGGAACACAGATACTGTAAACATCGTCCTGGAAATGGAAGCAAAGTACTGGCATCACCTGATGGCACAAGGACGAGCATATATAAACTGTACCTCTCACAGGCTGCAGAATTTCAACAAGGCAACCAGATGCTACAAATGCCATGGTTTTGGGCACACAACACAAACTTGCAGAAGTGCTGAAACAATCTGTGGGCACTGTGCAGCACCAGGACATAGCATTAAGGAATGCAGTAACAGGAACAAGGCACCACAGTGTGCAAACTGCAAGCACTGGAAGAAGCCACATAACCACTCAGTAATGGACAAAAACTGCCCCGAATATGTCAGATTCATGGCGAAAGAAGAAAAAAGAACTGAATATGGCCAGTAACACTTCTACGCCACAGTCCCCAGGTCGACAGGTAGCTGACATGAACACAAAGTCCAGTACCCTCAAGATTCTCCAACTAAACGGGCAGAGATCCAAAGTAGTACCTAGTCAAGCATCACTTAAGATGGAAGAGGAAAACCTTGACATTATTCTTATCCAAGAGCCCTATTTAATGGAAAATAAGATCAAAGGATATCCTCTAGGCTTCCGCCTAGTATACAGCAGCAACCATGGAGTACCGAAAGCAGCCATAGGAATACGAAACACAAACTTGACAATTCTGCAGATAACCTCCCTTTGTGATGCTCATACCGCTGTAGCTGCAGTAACCGGCGATTTTGGTGAAATATACTTAATAAGCCTGTACTGCCAGTTCAATACCCCAATTGATGAATATTTGCATCGACTGGATACCATCATCCACGAAACCCAAGGAAAAGCCTTCATAATAGCAATGGATGCGAATGCCATGTCACCACTATGGCACAGCCAGGACACAGATGAAGCAGGACGAAAACTAGAGGATTTCATCTTCCAACATGGCTTAACTGTAATAAATAGAGACTCACCGTTAACAACTTTCAGTGGGCCAGTGGGGGAAAATAACATCGACGTAACACTTTGCTCAGCAAACATGTCAAGGATGGTCTCTAGATGGATGATTCAAGAGGAATGGACCTCGAGTGACCACAGGGCGATCACGTTTGAGATCTCAAAACAACATAGGGAGAGGGTCATAGAAGAGCTACTGAGATACAACACCACCTTTGCAAAATGGCAAATTTTTGATTGCCAGCTGACCACCAGAGTGGAAAACTGGCCAAACGCCGTGGGAACAAATGTAAATGAGAAAGTAGACCTCCTCCAGACAGCAATACAGGAGAGCTGCAGGAAGGCCATGAGGAGAAGAACACGGCTGAAGAATGCTGTTCCTTGGTGGAATGAAACATTGACAAAAATGCGGCAGGACACAATTGCAGCTCGACACCGGCTCCAGAATGCGCGACGTGCAAATCGTGAGGCAGAAATACTGGCAGCAAAGACAACTTACAGAAGCACAAAAAATAAATATAACAAAGAAATTACGAAAGCGAAGACAGATACATGGAAGAAATGGGTAAAGGAGTGCAACAGCAATGACCCTTGGAAGCTGACCGATAGAATCCTTCGCCCTAAATATGGCACCGAAACTGTCCTCAGTAATGTAAAAGTGGCAGGAAGAGGCCCTACAATGACCTGGCAGGAAACAGTGAAAGAACTGTTGAATAACCTACTACCGGATGACAACCCAGAGGAGGACACAATACAGCAATCAGCTGTGAAGGAGCAAAATATAGGGTACCAAAATGAAGGAAACGAGCCAGACTTCTCAGCACAAGAGATAGAGACTGCAGTGAAGGCATGCAAACCACACAAAGCCACAGGACCAGATGGCATAGATGATGCCATTATAAAGCGGATATGGGAACACAATCCTGCTCTCCTCATTGATACCTATAACAGCTGCCTTAGAGAGTCCACTTTCCCAGACAATTGGAAAATAGGAAATGTCTGCATATTACTTAAGTCTATCACAAAGCCAAGGGATGAGGTGAAGTCTTATCGACCCATCTGCCTGCTCCCTATCCTTGGCAAAGTATTAGAAAGGCTAATAGTGACCAGACTGGACAAAAGGTATGAAGAGTCAGGACTAAAGGCAACAAACCAATTTGGCTTCAGAAAGGGTGCATCCACAGAAATGGCAATCAGGCAGGTTGTCTCCAGTGCAAACTGTGAAGAAAAATATGTTGTTGTCA
>NW_026047450.1:265000-270000 GCF_023864345.2 Schistocerca serialis cubense
GATGCAGAGCCATCAGAATACAGATAATATATACAACCGTCCCTATACATGCTGAAAGACTCTGCACATAATGAGAACCACACGTCAGCCAGACACTCTTATCACACACTACTCTCTTATCACACACTACTCTCTGCCTGTAACAGGCACACACACACACAATATCTAACCACCAGCATGGAAGAACATCCAGTGCATCCTCTCCGCCACATTACACAATCCACACTATCATAACCAGACCGGGAGGTCCACCCAGAAAACAGAATATCCCACCCTTCCGACATCCGCCATTGCTCAGCTAAGCCACGAACACCCACACATGTCCTACACAGGGGTGCACCCAACATCACAATACTGCCTCCTGTCACAGTACACAAACAATGGCAGGAATGAAAGACACAGATCTGCCACAACCTTGGAATCGGAACGCCGCCTGTCATGAGCCACAAGTGCATCCTGACGTGACAAATCGGATGATCCCGCAGGCATGCACTTACGATAATCACTATCAACGAACCTGCCGCCCCCCCCCCCCCAAATACACCTTTCCCTACAACAATGTGTACCTTAACCTAAGCTATATTGTACCTTAATTTAAGCTATATCGTACCTTAACCTAACCGACATTGCGCCTTAACCTAACCTACGTTGTACCTTAACCTAACCTACGTTGTACCTTAACCTAACCTACGTTGTACCTTAACCTAACCTACGTTGTACCTTAACCTAACCTACGTTGTACCTTAACCTAACCTACGTTGTACCTTAACCTAACCTACGTTGTACCTTAACCTAACCTACGTTGTACCTTAACCTAACCTACGTTGTACCTTAACCTAACCTACGTTGTACCTTAACCTAACCTACGTTGTACCTTAACCTAAACTACGTTGTACCTTAACCTAACCTACGTTGTACCTTAACCTAACCTACGTTGTACCTTAACCTAACCTACGTTGTACCTTAACCTAACCTACGTTGTACCTTAACCTAACCTACGTTGTACCTTAACCTAACCTACGTTGTACCTTAACCTAACCTACGTTGTACCTTAACCTAACCTACGTTGTACCTTAACCTAACCTACGTTGTACCTTAACCTAACCTACGTTGTGCCTTAACCTAACCCATGTTGTGCCTTAACCTAACCCATGTTGTGCCTTAACCTAACCCATGTTGTGCCTTAACCTAACCCATGTTGTGCCTTAACCTAACCCATGTTGTGCCTTAACCTAACCCATGTTGTGCCTTAACCTAACCCATGTTGTGCCTTAACCTAACCCATGTTGTGCCTTAACCTAACCCATGTTGTGCCTTAACCTAACCCATGTTGTGCCTTAACCTAACCCATGTTGTGCCTTAACCTAACCCATGTTGTGCCTTAACCTAACCCATGTTGTGCCTTAACCTAACCCATGTTGTGCCTTAACCTAACCCATGTTGTGCCTTAACGTAACCCATATTGTGCCTTAACCTAACCCATATTGTACCTTAACCTAACCCATATTGTACCTTAACCTAACCCATATTGTACCTTAACCTAACCCATGTTGTACCTTAACGTAACCCATGTTGTGCCTTAACGTAACCCAATTTGTGCCTTAACGTAACCCATGTTGTGCCTTAACGTAACCCAATTTGTGCCTTAACGTAACCCAATTTGTGCCTTAACGTAACCCAATTTGTGCCTTAACGTAACCCAATTTGTGCCTTAACGTAACCCAATTTGTGCCTTAACGTAACCCAATTTGTGCCTTAACGTAATCCAATTTGTGCCTTAACGTAACCCAATTTGTGCCTTAACGTAACCCAATTTGTGCCTTAACGTAACCCATGTTGTGCCTTAACGTAACCCATGTTGTGCCTTAACGTAACCCATGTTGTGCCTTAACGTAACCCATGTTGTGCCTTAACGTAACCCATGTTGTGCCTTAACGTAACCTAATTTGTGCCTTAACGTAACCTAATTTGTGCCTTAACGTAACCTAATTTGTGCCTTAACGTAACCTAATTTGTGCCTTAACGTAACCTAATTTGTGCCTTAACGTAACCTAATTTGTGCCTTAACGTAACCCATGTTGTGCCTTAACGTAACCCATGTTGTGCCTTAACGTAACCCATGTTGTGCCTTAACGTAACCCATGTTGTGCCTTAACGTAACCTAATTTGCGCTTTAACGTAACCCATGTTGTGCCTTAACCTAACCTATATTGCGCCTCAACCTAACCTATATTGCGCCTCAACATAACCTATATTGCGCCTTAACCTGACGCACGTTGTCGCTGAACCTGCTCTGTAATTGTTATGCAACTCGTTAAATTAGTGTAGTGTTGCCTAACCGCAACCCTCGCAATATAGTTCGCTATTCGCACTGCCCGGTCCCCTGTGTATCGCGTCATGTTAAACACCTTGCAGGTGTTGCTGACTTTCCACATGCTCCTGCTATACACTCTAATGTGGATAGCAGCAGGACGTACATGCCCCCCCCCCCTTCCCCCCTGCCTTCGCAAGCTGGTCGTTGAGAAGTTTGCATGTTCAATGCCCTTCGCATGCCGACGTACTCAGCCTACGTTGTGGTACGGCCTGTCACCTGTCCGCCGATGTACGCAAAACCCACAAACTGTACTGCACATTGGTCCGTATGTACTGAATGATACATCGTGGCACATGTGTGACCGTACGACGACTGCGCCTAGCAACGGCAGACCATACAGTCCAAATATTGTGCACGCAGCTACGTGTCGTCTCCCTATAAGAGCTGGATTGCAGTGTGGTACGCCATTCAGACGTGTGGGAGGAACGGACGCCCTGGATGGCGATCAGCATGAGCAGTCTGTTGATGTGGTGGAGCGTGTATTCGGACGTAGTCGTCTCTTCTCACACACCGTGATAGCATGTTGCACCGCGTTCCACATCTGCGACATCCTGCAGAGGCCGGCTGACAGTCGTTCGCGCAATGGACACCGCATACGTACGGGGGCTACCTTCCACGTGTTCTCGAGGCGTGCACATGTTGTTGCGTCTATGTGGGCAGACGTAGTGTGTTGTGACACCTGACACAGGCATGCAATACTCGTTGCAAATGGCGATGGACGTCTACGTTTGCTGGTGACGTTACGCAAATGAACAACAGGTAACCCGTTGTGGTGCGGTTGTTCTCGCTAGAGGTGAATCAGTGTTGGCGACGATCGGTCGAGCTATTAACCGGTTGTTTCAGGGATACCCACCATGCCCACGAACGTGAAAGGGGACCCACCATGCCCACGAACGTGAAAGGGGATCTGGGTGTGAGGCGATACGCGGCGGTGGCTGGGTGGGACCGTCCCCGGCCGGTGAGGGGGGGCCGCCCGGCGTGCTGGCAGCGCGGTGCGTGGGCGCACGCGCTACAGCCGGCTGGTGGGGGCGGCCAGTGGCAGGCGCGCCGGCCGACGGACGCGGCAGGCGGCGCAGCTGCGCGCCGGCGCCCCCTGCTCGCGGCGCCTTGCGGCCAAAGTAGGTCCTCGCGGGCCCGGTGCGAAGCGCGGTGGCCATCTGCAGTGTGCTGGTCCGATTGAGGACTGTGTGCGCTGAGGATGCGCCGCCGCTCGGCGCTCGGCGCCGCGACGCCGTCTGCTGCTCGGTCGCCCCAGCGGTTCTCGCAGGTGGTTTGTATCGCAGCTGTGCGGACGTGTTGGCGCGTGCGCTGTGCTGGGAGAGTTCGCTTCGGCACCCAAGTGGGGCTTTTGTCCTTCTGTGGCGCTGGCGTTGGAGCTGCCGGTCACCGTAGGTGGCGCGTGTTGTCTCCCGCCGGCAATGCCACGACAGCACGCTCCCGGGCCTCTGTCGGCAGCGGCAAGCTCAGTTGGGAGCACGGGTGGTCGCACCTAAAGCGTCTACTCGCCTAACTCCGGGCGATTGCGCCTCTCTCGAACCCGACCAAGTACTTAGGACGGCGCTGCGCGCCGCCGGGACCTGAGAGGGTTTCGAGGTGTGTTGTGCAGGGGAGCTCAGCCTCCTCCTGTTTGCAGAATAATTGAGCGGACGCTTGCGTGTTCGCGCGGGCCCCCGGGACACACTCCCGGGCGGCCGGCTGTTCAGCTCTAGTTGACGCAGCTCCCTGGTTGATCCTGCCAGTAGTCATATGCTTGTCTCAAAGATTAAGCCATGCATGTCTCAGTACAAGCCGCATTAAGGTGAAACCGCGAATGGCTCATTAAATCAGTTATGGTTCCTTAGATCGTACCCACGTTACTTGGATAACTGTGGTAATTCTAGAGCTAATACATGCAAACAGAGTCCCGACCAGAGATGGAAGGGACGCTTTTATTAGATCAAAACCAATCGGTCGGCTCGTCCGGTCCGTTTGCCTTGGTGACTCTGAATAACTTTGGGCTGATCGCACGGTCCTCGTACCGGCGACGCATCTTTCAAATGTCTGCCTTATCAACTGTCGATGGTAGGTTCTGCGCCTACCATGGTTGTAACGGGTAACGGGGAATCAGGGTTCGATTCCGGAGAGGGAGCCTGAGAAACGGCTACCACATCCAAGGAAGGCAGCAGGCGCGCAAATTACCCACTCCCGGCACGGGGAGGTAGTGACGAAAAATAACGATACGGGACTCATCCGAGGCCCCGTAATCGGAATGAGTACACTTTAAATCCTTTAACGAGTATCTATTGGAGGGCAAGTCTGGTGCCAGCAGCCGCGGTAATTCCAGCTCCAATAGCGTATATTAAAGTTGTTGCGGTTAAAAAGCTCGTAGTTGGATTTGTGTCCCACGCTGTTGGTTCACCGCCCGTCGGTGTTTAACTGGCATGTATCGTGGGACGTCCTGCCGGTGGGGCGAGCCGAAGGCGTGCGACCGCCTCGTGCGTGCTCGTGCGTCCCGAGGCGGACCCCGTTGAAATCCTACCAGGGTGCTCTTTATTGAGTGTCTCGGTGGGCCGGCACGTTTACTTTGAACAAATTAGAGTGCTTAAAGCAGGCAAGCCCGCCTGAATACTGTGTGCATGGAATAATG
>NW_026047450.1:277500-282500 GCF_023864345.2 Schistocerca serialis cubense
GTAACCGTAGACACGGCACTGATTAGTAATAGATGCAGAGCCATCAGAATACAGATAATATATACAACCGTCCCTATACATGCTGAAAGACTCTGCACATAATGAGAACCACACGTCAGCCAGACACTCTTATCACACACTACTCTCTTATCACACACTACTCTCTGCCTGTAACAGGCACACACACACACAATATCTAACCACCAGCATGGAAGAACATCCAGTGCATCCTCTCCGCCACATTACACAATCCACACTATCATAACCAGACCGGGAGGTCCACCCAGAAAACAGAATATCCCACCCTTCCGACATCCGCCATTGCTCAGCTAAGCCACGAACACCCACACATGTCCTACACAGGGGTGCACCCAACATCACAATACTGCCTCCTGTCACAGTACACAAACAATGGCAGGAATGAAAGACACAGATCTGCCACAACCTTGGAATCGGAACGCCGCCTGTCATGAGCCACAAGTGCATCCTGACGTGACAAATCGGATGATCCCGCAGGCATGCACTTACGATAATCACTATCAACGAACCTGCCGCCCCCCCCCCCCCAAATACACCTTTCCCTACAACAATGTGTACCTTAACCTAAGCTATATTGTACCTTAACTTAAGCTATATCGTACCTTAACCTAACCGACATTGCGCCTTAACCTAACCTACGTTGTACCTTAACCTAACCTACGTTGTACCTTAACCTAACCTACGTTGTACCTTAACCTAACCTACGTTGTACCTTAACCTAACCTACGTTGTACCTTAACCTAACCTACGTTGTACCTTAACCTAACCTACGTTGTACCTTAACCTAACCTACGTTGTACCTTAACCTAACCTACGTTGTACCTTAACCTAACCTACGTTGTACCTTAACCTAACCTATGTTGTACCTTAACCTAACCTACGTTGTACCTTAACCTAACCTACGTTGTGCCTTAACCTAACCCATGTTGTGCCTTAACCTAACCCATGTTGTGCCTTAACCTAACCCATGTTGTGCCTTAACCTATCCCATGTTGTGCCTTAACCTAACCCATGTTGTGCCTTAACCTAACCCATGTTGTGCCTTAACCTAACCCATGTTGTGCCTTAACCTAACCCATGTTGTGCCTTAACCTAACCCATGTTGTGCCTTAACCTAACCCATGTTGTGCCTTAACCTAACCCATGTTGTGCCTTAACCTAACCCATGTTGTGCCTTAACCTAACCCATGTTGTGCCTTAACCTAACCCATGTTGTGCCTTAACGTAACCCATATTGTGCCTTAACCTAACCCATATTGTACCTTAACCTAACCCATATTGTACCTTAACCTAACCCATATTGTACCTTAACCTAACCCATGTTGTACCTTAACGTAACCCATGTTGTGCCTTAACGTAACCCAATTTGTGCCTTAACGTAACCCATGTTGTGCCTTAACGTAACCCAATTTGTGCCTTAACGTAACCCAATTTGTGCCTTAACGTAACCCAATTTGTGCCTTAACGTAACCCAATTTGTGCCTTAACGTAACCCAATTTGTGCCTTAACGTAACCCAATTTGTGCCTTAACGTAACCCAATTTGTGCCTTAACGTAACCCAATTTGTGCCTTAACGTAACCCAATTTGTGCCTTAACGTAACCCATGTTGTGCCTTAACGTAACCCATGTTGTGCCTTAACGTAACCCATGTTGTGCCTTAACGTAACCCATGTTGTGCCTTAACGTAACCCATGTTGTGCCTTAACGTAACCTAATTTGTGCCTTAACGTAACCTAATTTGTGCCTTAACGTAACCTAATTTGTGCCTTAACGTAACCTAATTTGTGCCTTAACGTAACCTAATTTGTGCCTTAACGTAACCCATGTTGTGCCTTAACGTAACCCATGTTGTGCCTTAACGTAACCCATGTTGTGCCTTAACGTAACCCATGTTGTGCCTTAACATAACCTAATTTGCGCTTTAACGTAACCCATGTTGTGCCTTAACCTAACCTATATTGCGCCTCAACCTAACCTATATTGCGCCTCAACATAACCTATATTGCGCCTTAACCTGACGCACGTTGTCGCTGAACCTGCTCTGTAATTGTTATGCAACTCGTTAAATTAGTGTAGTGTTGCCTAACCGCAACCCTCGCAATATAGTTCGCTATTCGCACTGCCCGGTCCCCTGTGTATCGCGTCATGTTAAACACCTTGCAGGTGTTGCTGACTTTCCACATGCTCCTGCTATACACTCTAATGTGGATAGCAGCAGGACGTACATGCCCCCCCCCCTTCCCCCCTGCCTTCGCAAGCTGGTCGTTGAGAAGTTTGCATGTTCAATGCCCTTCGCATGCCGACGTACTCAGCCTACGTTGTGGTACGGCCTGTCACCTGTCCGCCGATGTACGCAAAACCCACAAACTGTACTGCACATTGGTCCGTATGTACTGAATGATACATCGTGGCACATGTGTGACCGTACGACGACTGCGCCTAGCAACGGCAGACCATACAGTCCAAATATTGTGCACGCAGCTACGTGTCGTCTCCCTATAAGAGCTGGATTGCAGTGTGGTACGCCATTCAGACGTGTGGGAGGAACGGACGCCCTGGATGGCGATCAGCATGAGCAGTCTGTTGATGTGGTGGAGCGTGTATTCGGACGTAGTCGTCTCTTCTCACACACCGTGATAGCATGTTGCACCGCGTTCCACATCTGCGACATCCTGCAGAGGCCGGCTGACAGTCGTTCGCGCAATGGACACCGCATACGTACGGGGGCTACCTTCCACGTGTTCTCGAGGCGTGCACATGTTGTTGCGTCTATGTGGGCAGACGTAGTGTGTTGTGACACCTGACACAGGCATGCAATACTCGTTGCAAATGGCGATGGACGTCTACGTTTGCTGGTGACGTTACGCAAATGAACAACAGGTAACCCGTTGTGGTGCGGTTGTTCTCGCTAGAGGTGAATCAGTGTTGGCGACGATCGGTCGAGCTATTAACCGGTTGTTTCAGGGATACCCACCATGCCCACGAACGTGAAAGGGGACCCACCATGCCCACGAACGTGAAAGGGGATCTGGGTGTGAGGCGATACGCGGCGGTGGCTGGGTGGGACCGTCCCCGGCCGGTGAGGGGGGGCCGCCCGGCGTGCTGGCAGCGCGGTGCGTGGGCGCACGCGCTACAGCCGGCTGGTGGGGGCGGCCAGTGGCAGGCGCGCCGGCCGACGGACGCGGCAGGCGGCGCAGCTGCGCGCCGGCGCCCCCTGCTCGCGGCGCCTTGCGGCCAAAGTAGGTCCTCGCGGGCCCGGTGCGAAGCGCGGTGGCCATCTGCAGTGTGCTGGTCCGATTGAGGACTGTGTGCGCTGAGGATGCGCCGCCGCTCGGCGCTCGGCGCCGCGACGCCGTCTGCTGCTCGGTCGCCCCAGCGGTTCTCGCAGGTGGTTTGTATCGCAGCTGTGCGGACGTGTTGGCGCGTGCGCTGTGCTGGGAGAGTTCGCTTCGGCACCCAAGTGGGGCTTTTGTCCTTCTGTGGCGCTGGCGTTGGAGCTGCCGGTCACCGTAGGTGGCGCGTGTTGTCTCCCGCCGGCAATGCCACGACAGCACGCTCCCGGGCCTCTGTCGGCAGCGGCAAGCTCAGTTGGGAGCACGGGTGGTCGCACCTAAAGCGTCTACTCGCCTAACTCCGGGCGATTGCGCCTCTCTCGAACCCGACCAAGTACTTAGGACGGCGCTGCGCGCCGCCGGGACCTGAGAGGGTTTCGAGGTGTGTTGTGCAGGGGAGCTCAGCCTCCTCCTGTTTGCAGAATAATTGAGCGGACGCTTGCGTGTTCGCGCGGGCCCCCGGGACACACTCCCGGGCGGCCGGCTGCTCAGCTCTAGTTGACGCAGCTCCCTGGTTGATCCTGCCAGTAGTCATATGCTTGTCTCAAAGATTAAGCCATGCATGTCTCAGTACAAGCCGCATTAAGGTGAAACCGCGAATGGCTCATTAAATCAGTTATGGTTCCTTAGATCGTACCCACGTTACTTGGATAACTGTGGTAATTCTAGAGCTAATACATGCAAACAGAGTCCCGACCAGAGATGGAAGGGACGCTTTTATTAGATCAAAACCAATCGGTCGGCTCGTCCGGTCCGTTTGCCTTGGTGACTCTGAATAACTTTGGGCTGATCGCACGGTCCTCGTACCGGCGACGCATCTTTCAAATGTCTGCCTTATCAACTGTCGATGGTAGGTTCTGCGCCTACCATGGTTGTAACGGGTAACGGGGAATCAGGGTTCGATTCCGGAGAGGGAGCCTGAGAAACGGCTACCACATCCAAGGAAGGCAGCAGGCGCGCAAATTACCCACTCCCGGCACGGGGAGGTAGTGACGAAAAATAACGATACGGGACTCATCCGAGGCCCCGTAATCGGAATGAGTACACTTTAAATCCTTTAACGAGTATCTATTGGAGGGCAAGTCTGGTGCCAGCAGCCGCGGTAATTCCAGCTCCAATAGCGTATATTAAAGTTGTTGCAGTTAAAAAGCTCGTAGTTGGATTTGTGTCCCACGCTGTTGGTTCACCGCCCGTCGGTGTTTAACTGGCATGTATCGTGGGACGTCCTGCCGGGGGGGCGAGCCGAAGGCGTGCGACCGCCTCGTGCGTGCTCGTGCGTCCCGAGGCGGACCCCGTTGAAATCCTACCAGGGTGCTCTTTATTGAGTGTCTCGGTGGGCCGGCACGTTTACTTTGAACAAATTAGAGTGCTTAAAGCAGGCAAGCCCGCCTGAATACTATGTGCATGGAATAATGGAATAGGACCTCGGTTCTATTTTGTTGGTTTTCGGAACCCGAGGTAATGATTAATAGGGACAGGCGGGGGCATTCGTATTGCGACGTTAGAGGTGAAATTCTTGGATCGTCGCAAGACGAACAGAAGCGAAAGCATTTGCCAAGTATGTTTTCATTAATCAAGAACGAAAGTTAGAGGTTCGAAGGCGATCAGATACCGCCCTAGTTCTAAC
>NW_026047450.1:290000-295000 GCF_023864345.2 Schistocerca serialis cubense
AAGAACATCCAGTGCATCCTCTCCGCCACATTACACAATCCACACTATCATAACCAGACCGGGAGGTCCACCCAGAAAACAGAATATCCCACCCTTCCGACATCCGCCATTGCTCAGCTAAGCCACGAACACCCACACATGTCCTACACAGGGGTGCACCCAACATCACAATACTGCCTCCTGTCACAGTACACAAACAATGGCAGGAATGAAAGACACAGATCTGCCACAACCTTGGAATCGGAACGCCGCCTGTCATGAGCCACAAGTGCATCCTGACGTGACAAATCGGATGATCCCGCAGGCATGCACTTACGATAATCACTATCAACGAACCTGCCGCCCCCCCCCCCAAATACACCTTTCCCTACAACAATGTGTACCTTAACCTAAGCTATATTGTACCTTAACTTTAGCTATATCGTACCTTAACCTAACCGACATTGCGCCTTAACCTAACCTACGTTGTACCTTAACCTAACCTACGTTGTACCTTAACCTAACCTACGTTGTACCTTAACCTAACCTACGTTGTACCTTAACCTAACCTACGTTGTACCTTAACCTAACCTACGTTGTACCTTAACCTAACCTACATTGTACCTTAACCTAACCTACGTTGTACCTTAACCTAACCTACGTTGTACCTTAACCTAACCTACGTTGTACCTTAACCTAACCTACGTTGTACCTTAACCTAACCTACGTTGTACCTTAACCTAACCTACGTTGTACCTTAACCTAACCTACGTTGTGCCTTAACCTAACCCATGTTGTGCCTTAACCTAACCCATGTTGTGCCTTAACCTAACCCATGTTGTGCCTTAACCTAACCCATGTTGTGCCTTAACCTAACCCATGTTGTGCCTTAACCTAACCCATGTTGTGCCTTAACCTAACCCATGTTGTGCCTTAACCTAACCCATGTTGTGCCTTAACCTAACCCATGTTGTGCCTTAACCTATCCCATGTTGTGCCTTAACCTAACCCATGTTGTGCCTTAACCTAACCCATGTTGTGCCTTAACCTAACCCATGTTGTGCCTTAACCTAACCCATGTTGTGCCTTAACCTAACCCATGTTGTGCCTTAACGTAACCCATATTGTGCCTTAACCTAACCCATATTGTACCTTAACCTAACCCATATTGTACCTTAACCTAACCCATATTGTACCTTAACCTAACCCATGTTGTACCTTAACGTAACCCATGTTGTGCCTTAACGTAACCCAATTTGTGCCTTAACGTAACCCAATTTGTGCCTTAACGTAACCCAATTTGTGCCTTAACGTAACCCAATTTGTGCCTTAACGTAACCCAATTTGTGCCTTAACGTAACCCAATTTGTGCCTTAACGTAACCCAATTTGTGCCTTAACGTAACCCAATTTGCGCCTTAACGTAACCCAATTTGTGCCTTAACGTAACCCATGTTGTGCCTTAACGTAACCCATGTTGTGCCTTAACGTAACCCATGTTGTGCCTTAACGTAACCCATGTTGTGCCTTAACGTAACCTAATTTGTGCCTTAACGTAACCTAATTTGTGCCTTAACGTAACCTAATTTGTGCCTTAACGTAACCTAATTTGTGCCTTAACGTAACCTAATTTGTGCCTTAACGTAACCCATGTTGTGCCTTAACGTAACCCATGTTGTGCCTTAACGTAACCCATGTTGTGCCTTAACGTAACCCATGTTGTGCCTTAACATAACCTAATTTGCGCTTTAACGTAACCCATGTTGTGCCTTAACCTAACCTATATTGCGCCTCAACCTAACCTATATTGCGCCTCAACATAACCTATATTGCGCCTTAACCTGACGCACGTTGTCGCTGAACCTGCTCTGTAATTGTTATGCAACTCGTTAAATTAGTGTAGTGTTGCCTAACCGCAACCCTCGCAATATAGTTCGCTATTCGCACTGCCCGGTCCCCTGTGTATCGCGTCATGTTAAACACCTTGCAGGTGTTGCTGACTTTCCACATGCTCCTGCTATACACTCTAATGTGGATAGCAGCAGGACGTACATGCCCCCCCCCCCTTCCCCCCTGCCTTCGCAAGCTGGTCGTTGAGAAGTTTGCATGTTCAATGCCCTTCGCATGCCGACGTACTCAGCCTACGTTGTGGTACGGCCTGTCACCTGTCCGCCGATGTACGCAAAACCCACAAACTGTACTGCACATTGGTCCGTATGTACTGAATGATACATCGTGGCACATGTGTGACCGTACGACGACTGCGCCTAGCAACGGCAGACCATACAGTCCAAATATTGTGCACGCAGCTACGTGTCGTCTCCCTATAAGAGCTGGATTGCAGTGTGGTACGCCATTCAGACGTGTGGGAGGAACGGACGCCCTGGATGGCGATCAGCATGAGCAGTCTGCTGATGTGGTGGAGCGTGTATTCGGACGTAGTCGTCTCTTCTCACACACCGTGATAGCATGTTGCACCGCGTTCCACATCTGCGACATCCTGCAGAGGCCGGCTGACAGTCGTTCGCGCAATGGACACCGCATACGTACGGGGGCTACCTTCCACGTGTTCTCGAGGCGTGCACATGTTGTTGCGTCTATGTGGGCAGACGTAGTGTGTTGTGACACCTGACACAGGCATGCAATACTCGTTGCAAATGGCGATGGACGTCTACGTTTGCTGGTGACGTTACGCAAATGAACAACAGGTAACCCGTTGTGGTGCGGTTGTTCTCGCTAGAGGTGAATCAGTGTTGGCGACGATCGGTCGAGCTATTAACCGGTTGTTTCAGGGATACCCACCATGCCCACGAACGTGAAAGGGGACCCACCATGCCCACGAACGTGAAAGGGGATCTGGGTGTGAGGCGATACGCGGCGGTGGCTGGGTGGGACCGTCCCCGGCCGGTGAGGGGGGGCCACCCGGCGTGCTGGCAGCGCGGTGCGTGGGCGCACGCGCTACAGCCGGCTGGTGGGGGCGGCCAGTGGCAGGCGCGCCGGCCGACGGACGCGGCAGGCGGCGCAGCTGCGCGCCGGCGCCCCCTGCTCGCGGCGCCTTGCGGCCAAAGTAGGTCCTCGCGGGCCCGGTGCGAAGCGCGGTGGCCATCTGCAGTGTGCTGGTCCGATTGAGGACTGTGTGCGCTGAGGATGCGCCGCCGCTCGGCGCTCGGCGCCGCGACGCCGTCTGCTGCTCGGTCGCCCCAGCGGTTCTCGCAGGTGGTTTGTATCGCAGCTGTGCGGACGTGTTGGCGCGTGCGCTGTGCTGGGAGAGTTCGCTTCGGCACCCAAGTGGGGCTTTTGTCCTTCTGTGGCGCTGGCGTTGGAGCTGCCGGTCACCGTAGGTGGCGCGTGTTGTCTCCCGCCGGCAATGCCACGACAGCACGCTCCCGGGCCTCTGTCGGCAGCGGCAAGCTCAGTTGGGAGCACGGGTGGTCGCACCTAAAGCGTCTACTCGCCTAACTCCGGGCGATTGCGCCTCTCTCGAACCCGACCAAGTACTTAGGACGGCGCTGCGCGCCGCCGGGACCTGAGAGGGTTTCGAGGTGTGTTGTGCAGGGGAGCTCAGCCTCCTCCTGTTTGCAGAATAATTGAGCGGACGCTTGCGTGTTCGCGCGGGCCCCCGGGACACACTCCCGGGCGGCCGGCTGCTCAGCTCTAGTTGACGCAGCTCCCTGGTTGATCCTGCCAGTAGTCATATGCTTGTCTCAAAGATTAAGCCATGCATGTCTCAGTACAAGCCGCATTAAGGTGAAACCGCGAATGGCTCATTAAATCAGTTATGGTTCCTTAGATCGTACCCACGTTACTTGGATAACTGTGGTAATTCTAGAGCTAATACATGCAAACAGAGTCCCGACCAGAGATGGAAGGGACGCTTTTATTAGATCAAAACCAATCGGTCGGCTCGTCCGGTCCGTTTGCCTTGGTGACTCTGAATAACTTTGGGCTGATCGCACGGTCCTCGTACCGGCGACGCATCTTTCAAATGTCTGCCTTATCAACTGTCGATGGTAGGTTCTGCGCCTACCATGGTTGTAACGGGTAACGGGGAATCAGGGTTCGATTCCGGAGAGGGAGCCTGAGAAACGGCTACCACATCCAAGGAAGGCAGCAGGCGCGCAAATTACCCACTCCCAGCACGGGGAGGTAGTGACGAAAAATAACGATACGGGACTCATCCGAGGCCCCGTAATCGGAATGAGTACACTTTAAATCCTTTAACGAGTATCTATTGGAGGGCAAGTCTGGTGCCAGCAGCCGCGGTAATTCCAGCTCCAATAGCGTATATTAAAGTTGTTGCGGTTAAAAAGCTCGTAGTTGGATTTGTGTCCCACGCTGTTGGTTCACCGCCCGTCGGTGTTTAACTGGCATGTATCGTGGGACGTCCTGCCGGTGGGGCGAGCCGAAGGCGTGCGACCGCCTCGTGCGTGCTCGTGCGTCCCGAGGCGGACCCCGTTGAAATCCTACCAGGGTGCTCTTTATTGAGTGTCTCGGTGGGCCGGCACGTTTACTTTGAACAAATTAGAGTGCTTAAAGCAGGCAAGCCCGCCTGAATACTGTGTGCATGGAATAATGGAATAGGACCTCGGTTCTATTTTGTTGGTTTTCGGAACCCGAGGTAATGATTAATAGGGACAGGCGGGGGCATTCGTATTGCGACGTTAGAGGTGAAATTCTTGGATCGTCGCAAGACGAACAGAAGCGAAAGCATTTGCCAAGTATGTTTTCATTAATCAAGAACGAAAGTTAGAGGTTCGAAGGCGATCAGATACCGCCCTAGTTCTAACCATAAACGATGCCAGCCAGCGATCCGCCGCAGTTCCTCCGATGACTCGGCGGGCAGCCTCCGGGAAACCAAAGCTTTTGGGTTCCGGGGGAAGTATGGTTGCAAAGCTGAAACTTAAAGGAATTGACGGAAGGGCACCACCAGGAGTGGAGCCTGCGGCTTAATTTGACTCAACACGGGAAACCTCACCAGGCCCGGACACCGGAAGGATTGACAGATTGATAGCTCTTTCTTGA
>NW_026047450.1:297500-300000 GCF_023864345.2 Schistocerca serialis cubense
ATCGAACCATCTAGTAGCTGGTTCCCTCCGAAGTTTCCCTCAGGATAGCTGGTGCTCGTACGAGTCTCATCCGGTAAAGCGAATGATTAGAGGCCTTGGGGCCGAAACGACCTCAACCTATTCTCAAACTTTAAATGGGTGAGATCTCCGGCTTGCTTGATATGCTGAAGCCGCGAGCAAACGACTCGGATCGGAGTGCCAAGTGGGCCACTTTTGGTAAGCAGAACTGGCGCTGTGGGATGAACCAAACGCCGAGTTAAGGCGCCCGAATCGACGCTCATGGGAAACCATGAAAGGCGTTGGTTGCTTAAGACAGCAGGACGGTGGCCATGGAAGTCGGAATCCGCTAAGGAGTGTGTAACAACTCACCTGCCGAAGCAACTAGCCCTGAAAATGGATGGCGCTGAAGCGTCGTGCCTATACTCGGCCGTCAGTCTGGCAGTCATGGCCGGTCCTTGCGGCCGGCCGCGAAGCCCTGACGAGTAGGAGGGTCGCGGCGGTGGGCGCAGAAGGGTCTGGGCGTGAGCCTGCCTGGAGCCGCCGTCGGTGCAGATCTTGGTGGTAGTAGCAAATACTCCAGCGAGGCCCTGGAGGGCTGACGCGGAGAAGGGTTTCGTGTGAACAGCCGTTGCACACGAGTCAGTCGATCCTAAGCCCTAGGAGAAATCCGATGTTGATGGGGGCCGTCATAGCATGATGCACTTTGTGCTGGCCCCCGTTGGGCGAAAGGGAATCCGGTTCCTATTCCGGAACCCGGCAGCGGAACCGATACAAGTCGGGCCCCTCTTTTAGAGATGCTCGTCGGGGTAACCCAAAAGGACCCGGAGACGCCGTCGGGAGATCGGGGAAGAGTTTTCTTTTCTGCATGAGCGTTCGAGTTCCCTGGAATCCTCTAGCAGGGAGATAGGGTTTGGAACGCGAAGAGCACCGCAGTTGCGGCGGTGTCCCGATCTTCCCCTCGGACCTTGAAAATCCGGGAGAGGGCCACGTGGAGGTGTCGCGCCGGTTCGTACCCATATCCGCAGCAGGTCTCCAAGGTGAAGAGCCTCTAGTCGATAGAATAATGTAGGTAAGGGAAGTCGGCAAATTGGATCCGTAACTTCGGGATAAGGATTGGCTCTGAGGATCGGGGCGTGTCGGGCTTGGTCGGGAAGTGGGTCAGCGCTAACGTGCCGGGCCTGGGCGAGGTGAGTGCCGTAGGGGTGCCGGTAAGTGCGGGCGTTTAGCGCGGGCGTGGTCTGCTCTCGCCGTTGGTCGGCCTCGTGCTGGCCGGCGGTGCAGGATGCGCGCGCCTGCGCGGCGTTCGCGCCCCGGTGCTTCAACCTGCGTGCAGGATCCGAGCTCGGTCCCGTGCCTTGGCCTCCCACGGATCTTCCTTGCTGCGAGGCCGCGTCCGCCTTAGCGTGCTCCTCCGGGGGCGCGCGGGTGCGCGGATTCTCTTCGGCCGCCATTCAACGATCAACTCAGAACTGGCACGGACTGGGGGAATCCGACTGTCTAATTAAAACAAAGCATTGCGATGGCCCTAGCGGGTGTTGACGCAATGTGATTTCTGCCCAGTGCTCTGAATGTCAACGTGAAGAAATTCAAGCAAGCGCGGGTAAACGGCGGGAGTAACTATGACTCTCTTAAGGTGGCCAAGTGGCGGCGGTGTGGCTGCATCCGGACTTGGCTTTTCGAAGTGCGGTCTTGATGTAGTCGTGCTGCTGCTGTGAGGTGCCTTCCTTGGGTTATAGTTACAGGGAGAGTGATGCGCAATACATGGGCCTAGCCCTCTTAGCCTCTCCTCTCCTGCGGTCTTCTCCCCTTCTCGTGGGCCCGCTGATTTTCGCAGAGTGGAAGACCGCACCAGGGGCTTGGGGGGGTTACCAGCCCCCCCTCGCACTATCCCTTTTTTAGTTGGGGGCAGTAATCAAAGAATAAGTGGTGGCCCTTCCGCTGAAGGTGCCACCCCAACTCCCCCAGCACCTAGCCGGCCAACTGGCCGTGCCGAAAATCTTGTAACTTTTGCAGCTGTATACGCCTGTAGTGAGTGCCACCGCAGCTTCACCACCAAGAACGGTCTCGGGGTCCATCGCCGCCGCCAACACCTTGCGGCCGCCAACGCGGAGATCGTCACGGAGAGGCATCGCGCGAGGTGGACGGAGGAAGAAGTCCTGTTGCTCGCCAAGGCAGAGGCCGAACTGTTCCTCGAGAGGGACGCCCGGTTCTTCTTTGTAAATCAAGAGCTCATCAGGATGTTCCCCGACCGAACGCTTGAGGCAATCAAGTGCCGACGGCGGCAAGCTGCCCACAAGCAGCTTGTCCGCCAATTCATGGAGGCGCTTGAGATCGGTCGGGGGGAAGAGCCGGCGTCCCGCCGGGGAGCAGCGAGCCCGCTGCCTGACGCGGGCGAGGCCGCTGCGCCGCACGTCGACGCAGCCGAGGACTTCGCGGCCGACACCACCGGGCCGCCGCCGGAGGGGCCGACTGACGCCGCCATCTGGGAGCATCTGGCGGG
>NW_026047450.1:305000-310000 GCF_023864345.2 Schistocerca serialis cubense
CGAGCGCACCACAAAACATACCGCCATCTGTAGGTCTCCCTCAGCATGAGCTCCTGCAACGACGATACCGCCATCTATGGGACGCCAAGCCGACTAAGACATCGATGGGCCCACAGTGCCCATCTTTCGACGCCACCCACAAAGCATGCAGCCTCTGTCGACCACAGCACCCAAACGCCAGTGCCTCTGCCGCACAACGTCGTGGACCGGCAATCACACCACCCGCACCCGCTCGTGCCCCACCCCAACCGCCAAACTCGCAACGCCAGCGGATGAACGGCGGAAGTTTCCCGCACTCGTAATGTGCAATCCACACCTATAACTTGCGTTTCATGAAGAGTTATGTCCAATATGCGACATTCCCGCTGTCCCTATACATGAGCTGCGAGCTGTACCACATACAAGCTACAGACGCGATCGCATTGCTCACTGTACTGATTCCCATGCCGAGCGATCAGCTAGGACGCGCCCCATCCATGTCGGTACCCGTGGGCGTCGCACTCGCAGTCACAAAAAACGCTGGGCAAATATATTTCTCGGAAGAGTAACGACAGTCCGAGCCTCCTGCGTGGGAAGAGTCTTTCTAGGCCCTGACCCACGGGAAGGGTGTAGCTTCCCCCATCCCGGACATTTGACGTCGTCACACTACCGGTATTGACTAATAGACTGATTGCTGATAATCATTAGCCATACACTGGGGGAAACGGCCGACAGGGCCGGCAACATAGTGGAGCCGCAGTGTCACTAATGTACAGAGATAGAACAGTTTCGACTGGAACCAGAGTAACCGTAGACACGGCACTGATTAGTAATAGATGCAGAGCCATCAGAATACAGATAATATATACAACCGTCCCTATACATGCTGAAAGACTCTGCACATAATGAGAACCACACGTCAGCCAGACACACTTATCACACACTACTCTCTTATCACACACTACTCTCTGCCTGTAACAGGCACACACACACACAATATCTAACCACCAGCATGGAAGAACATCCAGTGCATCCTCTCCGCCACATTACACAATCCACACTATCATAACCAGACCGGGAGGTCCACCCAGAAAACAGAATATCCCACCCTTCCGACATCCGCCATTGCTCAGCTAAGCCACGAACACCCACACATGTCCTACACAGGGGTGCACCCAACATCACAATACTGCCTCCTGTCACAGTACACAAACAATGGCAGGAATGAAAGACACAGATCTGCCACAACCTTGGAATCGGAACGCCGCCTGTCATGAGCCACAAGTGCATCCTGACGTGACAAATCGGATGATCCCGCAGGCATGCACTTACGATAATCACTATCAACGAACCTGCCGCCCCCCCCCCCAAATACACCTTTCCCTACAACAATGTGTACCTTAACCTAAGCTATATTGTACCTTAACTTAAGCTATATCGTACCTTAACCTAACCGACATTGCGCCTTAACCTAACCTACGTTGTACCTTAACCTAACCTACGTTGTACCTTAACCTAACCTACGTTGTACCTTAACCTAACCTACGTTGTACCTTAACCTAACCTACGTTGTACCTTAACCTAACCTACGTTGTACCTTAACCTAACCTACGTTGTACCTTAACCTAACCTACGTTGTACCTTAACCTAACCTACGTTGTACCTTAACCTAACCTACGTTGTACCTTAACCTAACCTACGTTGTACCTTAACCTAACCTACGTTGTACCTTAACCTAACCTACGTTGTACCTTAACCTAACCTACGTTGTACCTTAACCTAACCTACGTTGTGCCTTAACCTAACCCATGTTGTGCCTTAACCTAACCCATGTTGTGCCTTAACCTAACCCATGTTGTGCCTTAACCTAACCCATGTTGTGCCTTAACCTAACCCATGTTGTGCCTTAACCTAACCCATGTTGTGCCTTAACCTAACCCATGTTGTGCCTTAACCTAACCCATGTTGTGCCTTAACCTAACCCATGTTGTGCCTTAACCTAACCCATGTTGTGCCTTAACCTAACCCATGTTGTGCCTTAACCTAACCCATGTTGTGCCTTAACCTAACCCATGTTGTGCCTTAACGTAACCCATATTGTGCCTTAACCTAACCCATATTGTACCTTAACCTAACCCATATTGTACCTTAACCTAACCCATATTGTACCTTAACCTAACCCATGTTGTACCTTAACGTAACCCATGTTGTGCCTTAACGTAACCCAATTTGTGCCTTAACGTAACCCATGTTGTGCCTTAACGTAACCCAATTTGTGCCTTAACGTAACCCAATTTGTGCCTTAACGTAACCCAATTTGTGCCTTAACGTAACCCAATTTGTGCCTTAACGTAACCCAATTTGTGCCTTAACGTAACCCAATTTGTGCCTTAACGTAACCCAATTTGTGCCTTAACGTAACCCAATTTGTGCCTTAACGTAACCCAATTTGTGCCTTAACGTAACCCATGTTGTGCCTTAACGTAACCCATGTTGTGCCTTAACGTAACCCATGTTGTGCCTTAACGTAACCCATGTTGTGCCTTAACGTAACCCATGTTGTGCCTTAACGTAACCTAATTTGTGCCTTAACGTAACCTAATTTGTGCCTTAACGTAACCTAATTTGTGCCTTAACGTAACCTAATTTGTGCCTTAACGTAACCTAATTTGTGCCTTAACGTAACCTAATTTGTGCCTTAACGTAACCCATGTTGTGCCTTAACGTAACCCATGTTGTGCCTTAACGTAACCCATGTTGTGCCTTAACGTAACCCATGTTGTGCCTTAACATAACCTAATTTGCGCTTTAACGTAACCCATGTTGTGCCTTAACCTAACCTATATTGCGCCTCAACCTAACCTATATTGCGCCTCAACATAACCTATATTGCGCCTTAACCTGACGCACGTTGTCGCTGAACCTGCTCTGTAATTGTTATGCAACTCGTTAAATTAGTGTAGTGTTGCCTAACCGCAACCCTCGCAATATAGTTCGCTATTCGCACTGCCCGGTCCCCTGTGTATCGCGTCATGTTAAACACCTTGCAGGTGTTGCTGACTTTCCACATGCTCCTGCTATACACTCTAATGTGGATAGCAGCAGGACGTACATGCCCCCCCCCCCTTCCCCCCTGCCTTCGCAAGCTGGTCGTTGAGAAGTTTGCATGTTCAATGCCCTTCGCATGCCGACGTACTCAGCCTACGTTGTGGTACGGCCTGTCACCTGTCCGCCGATGTACGCAAAACCCACAAACTGTACTGCACATTGGTCCGTATGTACTGAATGATACATCGTGGCACATGTGTGACCGTACGACGACTGCGCCTAGCAACGGCAGACCATACAGTCCAAATATTGTGCACGCAGCTACGTGTCGTCTCCCTATAAGAGCTGGATTGCAGTGTGGTACGCCATTCAGACGTGTGGGAGGAACGGACGCCCTGGATGGCGATCAGCATGAGCAGTCTGTTGATGTGGTGGAGCGTGTATTCGGACGTAGTCGTCTCTTCTCACACACCGTGATAGCATGTTGCACCGCGTTCCACATCTGCGACATCCTGCAGAGGCCGGCTGACAGTCGTTCGCGCAATGGACACCGCATACGTACGGGGGCTACCTTCCACGTGTTCTCGAGGCGTGCACATGTTGTTGCGTCTATGTGGGCAGACGTAGTGTGTTGTGACACCTGACACAGGCATGCAATACTCGTTGCAAATGGCGATGGACGTCTACGTTTGCTGGTGACGTTACGCAAATGAACAACAGGTAACCCGTTGTGGTGCGGTTGTTCTCGCTAGAGGTGAATCAGTGTTGGCGACGATCGGTCGAGCTATTAACCGGTTGTTTCAGGGATACCCACCATGCCCACGAACGTGAAAGGGGACCCACCATGCCCACGAACGTGAAAGGGGGGGGGGGGGGGGGGGGGGGGATCTGGGTGTGAGGCGATACGCGGCGGTGGCTGGGTGGGACCGTCCCCGGCCGGTGAGGGGGGGCCGCCCGGCGTGCTGGCAGCGCGGTGCGTGGGCGCACGCGCTACAGCCGGCTGGTGGGGGCGGCCAGTGGCAGGCGCGCCGGCCGACGGACGCGGCAGGCGGCGCAGCTGCGCGCCGGCGCCCCCTGCTCGCGGCGCCTTGCGGCCAAAGTAGGTCCTCGCGGGCCCGGTGCGAAGCGCGGTGGCCATCTGCAGTGTGCTGGTCCGATTGAGGACTGTGTGCGCTGAGGATGCGCCGCCGCTCGGCGCTCGGCGCCGCGACGCCGTCTGCTGCTCGGTCGCCCCAGCGGTTCTCGCAGGTGGTTTGTATCGCAGCTGTGCGGACGTGTTGGCGCGTGCGCTGTGCTGGGAGAGTTCGCTTCGGCACCCAAGTGGGGCTTTTGTCCTTCTGTGGCGCTGGCGTTGGAGCTGCCGGTCACCGTAGGTGGCGCGTGTTGTCTCCCGCCGGCAATGCCACGACAGCACGCTCCCGGGCCTCTGTCGGCAGCGGCAAGCTCAGTTGGGAGCACGGGTGGTCGCACCTAAAGCGTCTACTCGCCTAACTCCGGGCGATTGCGCCTCTCTCGAACCCGACCAAGTACTTAGGACGGCGCTGCGCGCCGCCGGGACCTGAGAGGGTTTCGAGGTGTGTTGTGCAGGGGAGCTCAGCCTCCTCCTGTTTGCAGAATAATTGAGCGGACGCTTGCGTGTTCGCGCGGGCCCCCGGGACACACTCCCGGGCGGCCGGCTGCTCAGCTCTAGTTGACGCAGCTCCCTGGTTGATCCTGCCAGTAGTCATATGCTTGTCTCAAAGATTAAGCCATGCATGTCTCAGTACAAGCCGCATTAAGGTGAAACCGCGAATGGCTCATTAAATCAGTTATGGTTCCTTAGATCGTACCCACGTTACTTGGATAACTGTGGTAATTCTAGAGCTAATACATGCAAACAGAGTCCCGACCAGAGATGGAAGGGACGCTTTTATTAGATCAAAACCAATCGGTCGGCTCGTCCGGTCCGTTTGCCTTGGTGACTCTGAATAACT
>NW_026047450.1:315000-317500 GCF_023864345.2 Schistocerca serialis cubense
GCGCGGGTGCGCGGATTCTCTTCGGCCGCCATTCAACGATCAACTCAGAACTGGCACGGACTGGGGGAATCCGACTGTCTAATTAAAACAAAGCATTGCGATGGCCCTAGCGGGTGTTGACGCAATGTGATTTCTGCCCAGTGCTCTGAATGTCAACGTGAAGAAATTCAAGCAAGCGCGGGTAAACGGCGGGAGTAACTATGACTCTCTTGACGGAGGAAGAAGTCCTGTCGCTCGCCAAGGCGGAGGCCGAACTGTTCCTTGAGAGGGACGCCCGGTTCTTCTTCGTTAATCAAGAGCTTATTAGGATGTTCCCCGACCGAACGCTTGAGGCAATCAAGTGCCGACGGCGGCAAGCTGCCCACAAGCAGCTTGTCCGCCAATTCATGGAGGCGCTTGAGATTGGTCGGGGGGAAGAGCCGGCGTCCCGCCGGGGAGCAGCGAGCTCACTGCCTGACGCGGGCGAGGCCGCTGCGCCGCCCGTCGACGCAGCCGAGGACTTCGCGGCCGACACCACCGGGCCGCCGCCGGAGGGGCCGACTGACGCCGCCATCTGGGAGCATCTGGCGGGGCTACCTGCTTCCGCCCAGCGTTTCTCTGCTCTGGATCGAGTCATTGGTCTGGGGCGGGGCACGCCGCCCGATGTCATCCTGGGCATGCTCCCGGATGCCCTTGCGTCGGTCGGGTCCAGGGGGGAGAGGTCGATCACCAGGGCACAGCGGCCGCGCCTATCATCCAAGCGGCCGCCTGCTGCCCCGCCGCTGCAGAAGCGCAAGCGGCGCCGCTGGGAGTTCGCGCGGACACAGGGCGCCTTCCGCAGGTCGCGTGCACGTTGCGTGCGCGGCTTGCTGGACGGCACCCTGCTGCAGCCGCCACCCGACATCCCCGGTCTGCTGGACTTCTGGGCGGACCTCTTCACGAAGAAGCCGATCTCCACCGCTGGCTTCATCCGTGACCGCCTTCTCCCGCACTCGGAGCCTGTCGCTCCTGAGTGCCTATGGGGGCCGGTCACACGTGAGGAGGTCGCTGCTGCCTTGCCGCCCAGGGGATCGGCGGCCGGGCCGGACGGCCTGACTCCAGCGGAGCTGCGGCGCCTGCCGCATGAAGTCCTGGTGAAACTCTTGAACCTCTTCCTCCTGGCCCGCGCCCTCCCCGAGCGTCTGCTTCGCGCCCGGACGTCACTTCTCCCCAAAACGGCTGCACCAACATCCCCCGCTGACTTTCGCCCCATTACGGTCTGCTCGGTGTTGGCGCGGACCTTTCACAAGGTTCTCGCGTCACGCCTGATGCGTGCATGTGCTGTGGACGAACGTCAGCGGGCATTCATCCCCCGGGATGGGATGTTGGAAAACACCTTCATCTTGGACACTGCTCTCACCGACGCAGTCCGCTCCTGTCGCTCTGTTTTTGTGGCATCGATCGACGTCTCTAAAGCGTTCGATTCGGTGGACCATGCTGCCCTCCGCCCCGTGCTGAGGGCTCATGGCCTGCCGGATTGCTTTATTGAGTACGTCGAAAGGTGTTACGAGGGTAGCACGACAGTGATAGCGGGCGGCGCCGACGTGGGCGTGCCCCTGCAGCCGGCAAGGGGTGTGCGTCAGGGTGACCCCCTCTCCCCCCTCCTTTTCAATTTTGCGGTGGACTATGTTTTGAGTCAACTTCCCTCCCACATCGGAGCTCGGATCCTCGGCCGCAGAGTCAACGCTGCGGCCTTCGCAGATGACGTCCTGCTTTTTGCATCGACCGCGAGGGGATTGCAGTCCCTCATCGACGCAGCCGTCGCAGCCCTCGGCCATCTGGGGCTGCAGATCAACGCCCGGAAGTGTTTCACCCTCGCTTTAGTCGCGTCTGGGCGTGACAAGAAGGTGAAGGTCGACGCCGACGTTACCTTCAAAGCGGGCAACGCCACCATGCCCGCCCTACGTGTGGGTGAAACCTTCCGGTATCTGGGACTGCAATTCTCCACCGCGGGTCGCTGCGTGTTCAACCCACGACGCCACCTGGTGGAGCAGCTGGACGTCATCTCCCGAGCTCCGCTTAAGCCGCAACAGCGCCTCTACGCCCTCACCAACGTACTTCTCCCAGGCCTGTACCACGGGCTGGCCCTCAGCCGCACCCGAGTGGGTGCGTTGAAAGCGGCAGACGTGACCATCCGGGCCGCCGTCAGGAGATGGTTCCGCCTTCCGGCGGACACTCCCCTGGGCTACTTCCATGCTCCTGTAGCCCAGGGAGGCCTCGGCATCCCATCATGCCGATGGATGGGGCCAACACTCCGCCGATCCCGTCTCCTGGCGCTGAAGAGGATTGGACCAGCCCCCGACGGTGCAGGCCGGGACGAGGTGCAGCGTGAGATTGAGGTGCTGGAGCGGCATCTTATGTGGGAGGGCCACCTCCTCAAATCGTCGACGCAGGTTGGAGAGATGTGGGCCGCGCGCCTGCACGTTGCCTTTGACGGTGCGGCGCTGTCATCTTCCGCCGCCGTCAAGGGGCAACACCAGTG
>NW_026047450.1:322500-325000 GCF_023864345.2 Schistocerca serialis cubense
AACCCATGTTGTGCCTTAACCTAACCCATGTTGTGCCTTAACCTAACCCATGTTGTGCCTTAACCTAACCCATGTTGTGCCTTAACCTAACCCATGTTGTGCCTTAACGTAACCCATATTGTGCCTTAACCTAACCCATATTGTACCTTAACCTAACCCATATTGTACCTTAACCTAACCCATATTGTACCTTAACCTAACCCATATTGTACCTTAACCTAACCCATGTTGTACCTTAACGTAACCCATGTTGTGCCTTAACGTAACCCAATTTGTGCCTTAACGTAACCCATGTTGTGCCTTAACGTAACCCAATTTGTGCCTTAACGTAACCCAATTTGTGCCTTAACGTAACCCAATTTGTGCCTTAACGTAACCCAATTTGTGCCTTAACGTAACCCAATTTGTGCCTTAACGTAACCCAATTTGTGCCTTAACGTAACCCAATTTGTGCCTTAACGTAACCCAATTTGTGCCTTAACGTAACCCAATTTGTGCCTTAACGTAACCCAATTTGTGCCTTAACGTAACCCATGTTGTGCCTTAACGTAACCCATGTTGTGCCTTAACGTAACCCATGTTGTGCCTTAACGTAACCCATGTTGTGCCTTAACGTAACCCATGTTGTGCCTTAACGTAACCTAATTTGTGCCTTAACGTAACCTAATTTGTGCCTTAACGTAACCTAATTTGTGCCTTAACGTAACCTAATTTGTGCCTTAACGTAACCTAATTTGTGCCTTAACGTAACCCATGTTGTGCCTTAACGTAACCCATGTTGTGCCTTAACGTAACCCATGTTGTGCCTTAACGTAACCCATGTTGTGCCTTAACATAACCTAATTTGCGCTTTAACGTAACCCATGTTGTGCCTTAACCTAACCTATATTGCGCCTCAACCTAACCTATATTGCGCCTCAACATAACCTATATTGCGCCTTAACCTGACGCACGTTGTCGCTGAACCTGCTCTGTAATTGTTATGCAACTCGTTAAATTAGTGTAGTGTTGCCTAACCGCAACCCTCGCAATATAGTTCGCTATTCGCACTGCCCGGTCCCCTGTGTATCGCGTCATGTTAAACACCTTGCAGGTGTTGCTGACTTTCCACATGCTCCTGCTATACACTCTAATGTGGATAGCAGCAGGACGTACATGCCCCCCCCCCCTTCCCCCCTGCCTTCGCAAGCTGGTCGTTGAGAAGTTTGCATGTTCAATGCCCTTCGCATGCCGACGTACTCAGCCTACGTTGTGGTACGGCCTGTCACCTGTCCGCCGATGTACGCAAAACCCACAAACTGTACTGCACATTGGTCCGTATGTACTGAATGATACATCGTGGCACATGTGTGACCGTACGACGACTGCGCCTAGCAACAGCAGACCATACAGTCCAAATATTGTGCACGCAGCTACGTGTCGTCTCCCTATAAGAGCTGGATTGCAGTGTGGTACGCCATTCAGACGTGTGGGAGGAACGGACGCCCTGGATGGCGATCAGCATGAGCAGTCTGTTGATGTGGTGGAGCGTGTATTCGGACGTAGTCGTCTCTTCTCACACACCGTGATAGCATGTTGCACCGCGTTCCACATCTGCGACATCCTGCAGAGGCCGGCTGACAGTCGTTCGCGCAATGGACACCGCATACGTACGGGGGCTACCTTCCACGTGTTCTCGAGGCGTGCACATGTTGTTGCGTCTATGTGGGCAGACGTAGTGTGTTGTGACACCTGACACAGGCATGCAATACTCGTTGCAAATGGCGATGGACGTCTACGTTTGCTGGTGACGTTACGCAAATGAACAACAGGTAACCCGTTGTGGTGCGGTTGTTCTCGCTAGAGGTGAATCAGTGTTGGCGACGATCGGTCGAGCTATTAACCGGTTGTTTCAGGGATACCCACCATGCCCACGAACGTGAAAGGGGACCCACCATGCCCACGAACGTGAAAGGGGGATCTGGGTGTGAGGCGATACGCGGCGGTGGCTGGGTGGGACCGTCCCCGGCCGGTGAGGGGGGGCCGCCCGGCGTGCTGGCAGCGCGGTGCGTGGGCGCACGCGCTACAGCCGGCTGGTGGGGGCGGCCAGTGGCAGGCGCGCCGGCCGACGGACGCGGCAGGCGGCGCAGCTGCGCGCCGGCGCCCCCTGCTCGCGGCGCCTTGCGGCCAAAGTAGGTCCTCGCGGGCCCGGTGCGAAGCGCGGTGGCCATCTGCAGTGTGCTGGTCCGATTGAGGACTGTGTGCGCTGAGGATGCGCCGCCGCTCGGCGCTCGGCGCCGCGACGCCGTCTGCTGCTCGGTCGCCCCAGCGGTTCTCGCAGGTGGTTTGTATCGCAGCTGTGCGGACGTGTTGGCGCGTGCGCTGTGCTGGGAGAGTTCGCTTCGGCACCCAAGTGGGGCTTTTGTCCTTCTGTGGCGCTGGCGTTGGAGCTGCCGGTCACCGTAGGTGGCGCGTGTTGTCTCCCGCCGGCAATGCCACGACAGCACGCTCCCGGGCCTCT
>NW_026047450.1:335000-337500 GCF_023864345.2 Schistocerca serialis cubense
AACCTAACCCATATTGTACCTTAACCTAACCCATATTGTACCTTAACCTAACCCATATTGTACCTTAACCTAACCCATGTTGTACCTTAACGTAACCCATGTTGTGCCTTAACGTAACCCAATTTGTGCCTTAACGTAACCCATGTTGTGCCTTAACGTAACCCAATTTGTGCCTTAACGTAACCCAATTTGTGCCTTAACGTAACCCAATTTGTGCCTTAACGTAACCCAATTTGTGCCTTAACGTAACCCAATTTGTGCCTTAACGTAACCCAATTTGTGCCTTAACGTAACCCAATTTGTGCCTTAACGTAACCCAATTTGTGCCTTAACGTAACCCAATTTGTGCCTTAACGTAACCCATGTTGTGCCTTAACGTAACCCATGTTGTGCCTTAACGTAACCCATGTTGTGCCTTAACGTAACCCATGTTGTGCCTTAACGTAACCCATGTTGTGCCTTAACGTAACCTAATTTGTGCCTTAACGTAACCTAATTTGTGCCTTAACGTAACCTAATTTGTGCCTTAACGTAACCTAATTTGTGCCTTAACGTAACCTAATTTGTGCCTTAACGTAACCCATGTTGTGCCTTAACGTAACCCATGTTGTGCCTTAACGTAACCCATGTTGTGCCTTAACGTAACCCATGTTGTGCCTTAACATAACCTAATTTGCGCTTTAACGTAACCCATGTTGTGCCTTAACCTAACCTATATTGCGCCTCAACCTAACCTATATTGCGCCTCAACATAACCTATATTGCGCCTTAACCTGACGCACGTTGTCGCTGAACCTGCTCTGTAATTGTTATGCAACTCGTTAAATTAGTGTAGTGTTGCCTAACCGCAACCCTCGCAATATAGTTCGCTATTCGCACTGCCCGGTCCCCTGTGTATCGCGTCATGTTAAACACCTTGCAGGTGTTGCTGACTTTCCACATGCTCCTGCTATACACTCTAATGTGGATAGCAGCAGGACGTACATGCCCCCCCCCCTTCCCCCCTGCCTTCGCAAGCTGGTCGTTGAGAAGTTTGCATGTTCAATGCCCTTCGCATGCCGACGTACTCAGCCTACGTTGTGGTACGGCCTGTCACCTGTCCGCCGATGTACGCAAAACCCACAAACTGTACTGCACATTGGTCCGTATGTACTGAATGATACATCGTGGCACATGTGTGACCGTACGACGACTGCGCCTAGCAACGGCAGACCATACAGTCCAAATATTGTGCACGCAGCTACGTGTCGTCTCCCTATAAGAGCTGGATTGCAGTGTGGTACGCCATTCAGACGTGTGGGAGGAACGGACGCCCTGGATGGCGATCA
Source organism: Schistocerca serialis cubense (assembly GCF_023864345.2). Taxonomy (NCBI): domain Eukaryota; kingdom Metazoa; phylum Arthropoda; class Insecta; order Orthoptera; family Acrididae; genus Schistocerca; species Schistocerca serialis. The sequence continues at coordinate 336,329 of NW_026047450.1, forward strand.
GCATGAGCAGTCTGTTGATGTGGTGGAGCGTGTATTCGGACGTAGTCGTCTCTTCTCACACACCGTGATAGCATGTTGCACCGCGTTCCACATCTGCGACATCCTGCAGAGGCCGGCTGACAGTCGTTCGCGCAATGGACACCGCATACGTACGGGGGCTACCTTCCACGTGTTCTCGAGGCGTGCACATGTTGTTGCGTCTATGTGGGCAGACGTAGTGTGTTGTGACACCTGACACAGGCATGCAATACTCGTTGCAAATGGCGATGGACGTCTACGTTTGCTGGTGACGTTACGCAAATGAACAACAGGTAACCCGTTGTGGTGCGGTTGTTCTCGCTAGAGGTGAATCAGTGTTGGCGACGATCGGTCGAGCTATTAACCGGTTGTTTCAGGGATACCCACCATGCCCACGAACGTGAAAGGGGACCCACCATGCCCACGAACGTGAAAGGGGATCTGGGTGTGAGGCGATACGCGGCGGTGGCTGGGTGGGACCGTCCCCGGCCGGTGAGGGGGGGCCGCCCGGCGTGCTGGCAGCGCGGTGCGTGGGCGCACGCGCTACAGCCGGCTGGTGGGGGCGGCCAGTGGCAGGCGCGCCGGCCGACGGACGCGGCAGGCGGCGCAGCTGCGCGCCGGCGCCCCCTGCTCGCGGCGCCTTGCGGCCAAAGTAGGTCCTCGCGGGCCCGGTGCGAAGCGCGGTGGCCATCTGCAGTGTGCTGGTCCGATTGAGGACTGTGTGCGCTGAGGATGCGCCGCCGCTCGGCGCTCGGCGCCGCGACGCCGTCTGCTGCTCGGTCGCCCCAGCGGTTCTCGCAGGTGGTTTGTATCGCAGCTGTGCGGACGTGTTGGCGCGTGCGCTGTGCTGGGAGAGTTCGCTTCGGCACCCAAGTGGGGCTTTTGTCCTTCTGTGGCGCTGGCGTTGGAGCTGCCGGTCACCGTAGGTGGCGCGTGTTGTCTCCCGCCGGCAATGCCACGACAGCACGCTCCCGGGCCTCTGTCGGCAGCGGCAAGCTCAGTTGGGAGCACGGGTGGTCGCACCTAAAGCGTCTACTCGCCTAACTCCGGGCGATTGCGCCTCTCTCGAACCCGACCAAGTACTTAGGACGGCGCTGCGCGCCGCCGGGACCTGAGAGGGTTTCGAGGTGTGTTGTGCAGGGGAGCTCAGCCTC
>NW_026047450.1:342500-345000 GCF_023864345.2 Schistocerca serialis cubense
TCTAGTCGATAGAATAATGTAGGTAAGGGAAGTCGGCAAATTGGATCCGTAACTTCGGGATAAGGATTGGCTCTGAGGATCGGGGCGTGTCGGGCTTGGTCGGGAAGTGGGTCAGCGCTAACGTGCCGGGCCTGGGCGAGGTGAGTGCCGTAGGGGTGCCGGTAAGTGCGGGCGTTTAGCGCGGGCGTGGTCTGCTCTCGCCGTTGGTCGGCCTCGTGCTGGCCGGCGGTGCAGGATGCGCGCGCCTGCGCGGCGTTCGCGCCCCGGTGCTTCAACCTGCGTGCAGGATCCGAGCTCGGTCCCGTGCCTTGGCCTCCCACGGATCTTCCTTGCTGCGAGGCCGCGTCCGCCTTAGCGTGCTCCTCCGGGGGCGCGCGGGTGCGCGGATTCTCTTCGGCCGCCATTCAACGATCAACTCAGAACTGGCACGGACTGGGGGAATCCGACTGTCTAATTAAAAAAAAGCATTGCGATGGCCCTAGCGGGTGTTGACGCAATGTGATTTCTGCCCAGTGCTCTGAATGTCAACGTGAAGAAATTCAAGCAAGCGCGGGTAGGCGGGAGTAACTATGACTCTTTGGCGGGAGTAACTATGACTCTCTCATAGTTACTGGGCAAGTGAAGCGCAATACATGGGCCATGCCCTCTTAGCCTCTCCTTGCCTGCGGCTTCCCCCCTTCCCGTGGGCCCGCCGATACGCCAGTCCTTGATAGGACTGGTAAGCAGAGTGGAAGTCCGCACTTGGGGCTTTGGGGGGTTACCAGCCCTCCATCGCATAACCCTTAATGTTGGGACAACAAGAGAAGAAAACACGGGTACCGGGCCTTCCGCTGAAGGACCCGGCCTAACAGTCCCCACTGCTAGCCTGCCAACCGTCCCTGAAGTAGAGGAGGCCGTGGAGCCATGGTTCCACTGCAGCATTTGCAGCCGTGCCTTCCGCAGCAAGATCGGGCTCGGACAACACCGCCGCCGCGCCCATCCGGAAGCGGCAAATGCGGAGATTGCAACTGATAGGAAGCGAGCTCGGTGGGCGGAAGAAGAAATGCGGGAGCTCGCCCTGGCGGAGGCTAGGCTTCTCTGTGCCAGTGACTCCAAAGTCCTCTTTGCAAACCAGGAGCTTCTACCCCTGTTTCCGCACCGTACCCTGGATGCCATCAAGTGCAGGAGGAGGACGGTGGCACACAGGACGATGGTGCGGGAATACGTAGAGGAGCTGAGGCGGGAACAACAGACGCAGCATGGTCTGCGCCATTCACCCGTCCCGGAGTCGCTGCCGGAGGGGCCACCCTCTCCGCCGGAGCTTGAGCGCCCGCCACAAACATCTGTAGTCGACGAAGCCATATGGAGGCACCTCGCCGGCCTGCCGCGGTCGGCCGCGCGCTTCTCGGCCCTGGACGACCTTGTGCGTTTGGGGCCGGGTACGCCGTTGGCAGTGGTCGCGGCTGGGCTGCCTGAGGCCCTCCGAGCTGTCGGCTCTGAGGAAGCAGAAGCAAGGAAGAGGAAGACGTCGCGCCCGCCATCCAAGCAGCGGTCTGGTGGTGGCCCTCCGCTCTCCAAGCGGAAGCGCCGCCGGTGGGAATATGCCAGATGTCAGGATGCCTTCAGGAAGAATCGCGCGCGCTGCGTGCGTGGCCTCCTGGATGGCACCCTGCTCCAGCCGCCGTCGAACATCCCAGGGCTGGTGGACTTCTGGCGCAGCCTCTTCACGACAGAGCCACCTTCCAACGCTGGCTCCATTCCCGATCGGCTTCTCCCGCGCTCGGAGTCTGTTGACTTTGAGCGCCTATGGAGGCCGATCACTGCAGAAGAGGTTGCGGCCGCCTTGCCGCCCAGAGGCTCCGTTGCCGGCCCTGACGGCCTCTCGCCGGTGCAGCTGCGCCGCCTTCCAGCGGAGGTCACCACCAAACTCCTAAACCTTTTCCTGCTTACCCGCAAGCTTCCCCCTTCCCTCCTCCGAGCCAGGACCTCTTTGCTCCCTAAGACAGCCCCCCCAGCATCCCCCGCTGACTTTCGGCCCATCACCGTCTGCTCGGTGCTAGCCCGAACCTTCCATAAGGTTCTGGCGACTCGCCTTATGCAGATGTGTGCTGTGGACGAACGTCAGCGGGCTTTCATCCCAAGGGATGGGATGCTGGAGAACACTTTCCTCCTCGACCGGATACTCGTCGGCGCCGTCCGCCGCTGTCGTTCTGTGTTCATGGCATCCCTCGATGTGTCCAAGGCGTTCGATTCGTTGGACCATGCGGCTTTGCGTCCTGTGCTTAAAGCCCATGGTCTGCCGGACGAATTCATTGACTACGTCGAGGGCTGCTATGCGGACAGCACGACGGTAATTGCGGGGGGTGGCGACGAGTCCCCGGCCGTGCGGCCAGCAAGAGGTGTTCGGCAAGGAGATCCTCTGTCCCCTCTCCTGTTCAATTTCGCTGTTGATTATGTTCTAGGTCAACTGCCCTCTCACGTAGGTGTCAAGGTGTTGGGCCGCCAGACGAACGCGGCGGCC
>NW_026047450.1:350000-355000 GCF_023864345.2 Schistocerca serialis cubense
CCTCCTGTCACAGTACACAAACAATGGCAGGAATGAAAGACACAGATCTGCCACAACCTTGGAATCGGAACGCCGCCTGTCATGAGCCACAAGTGCATCCTGACGTGACAAATCGGATGATCCCGCAGGCATGCACTTACGATAATCACTATCAACGAACCTGCCGCCCCCCCCCCCCCAAATACACCTTTCCCTACAACAATGTGTACCTTAACCTAAGCTATATTGTACCTTAACTTAAGCTATATCGTACCTTAACCTAACCGACATTGCGCCTTAACCTAACCTACGTTGTACCTTAACCTAACCTACGATGTACCTTAACCTAACCTACGTTGTACCTTAACCTAACCTACGTTGTACCTTAACCTAACCTACGTTGTACCTTAACCTAACCTACGTTGTACCTTAACCTAACCTACGTTGTACCTTAACCTAACCTACGTTGTACCTTAACCTAACCTACGTTGTACCTTAACCTAACCTACGTTGTACCTTAACCTAACCTACGTTGTACCTTAACCTAACCTACGTTGTGCCTTAACCTAACCCATGTTGTGCCTTAACCTAACCCATGTTGTGCCTTAACCTAACCCATGTTGTGCCTTAACCTAACCCATGTTGTGCCTTAACCTAACCCATGTTGTGCCTTAACCTAACCCATGTTGTGCCTTAACCTAACCCATGTTGTGCCTTAACCTAACCCATGTTGTGCCTTAACCTAACCCATGTTGTGCCTTAACCTAACCCATGTTGTGCCTTAACCTAACCCATGTTGTGCCTTAACCTAACCCATGTTGTGCCTTAACCTAACCCATGTTGTGCCTTAACCTAACCCATGTTGTGCCTTAACCTAACCCATGTTGTGCCTTAACCTAACCCATGTTGTGCCTTAACCTAACCCATGTTGTGCCTTAACGTAACCCATATTGTGCCTTAACCTAACCCATATTGTACCTTAACCTAACCCATATTGTACCTTAACCTAACCCATATTGTACCTTAACCTAACCCATATTGTACCTTAACCTAACCCATGTTGTACCTTAACGTAACCCATGTTGTGCCTTAACGTAACCCAATTTGTGCCTTAACGTAACCCATGTTGTGCCTTAACGTAACCCAATTTGTGCCTTAACGTAACCCAATTTGTGCCTTAACGTAACCCAATTTGTGCCTTAACGTAACCCAATTTGTGCCTTAACGTAACCCAATTTGTGCCTTAACGTAACCCAATTTGTGCCTTAACGTAACCCAATTTGTGCCTTAACGTAACCCAATTTGTGCCTTAACGTAACCCAATTTGTGCCTTAACGTAACCCATGTTGTGCCTTAACGTAACCCATGTTGTGCCTTAACGTAACCCATGTTGTGCCTTAACGTAACCCATGTTGTGCCTTAACGTAACCCATGTTGTGCCTTAACGTAACCTAATTTGTGCCTTAACGTAACCTAATTTGTGCCTTAACGTAACCTAATTTGTGCCTTAACGTAACCTAATTTGTGCCTTAACGTAACCTAATTTGTGCCTTAACGTAACCCATGTTGTGCCTTAACGTAACCCATGTTGTGCCTTAACGTAACCCATGTTGTGCCTTAACGTAACCCATGTTGTGCCTTAACATAACCTAATTTGCGCTTTAACGTAACCCATGTTGTGCCTTAACCTAACCTATATTGCGCCTCAACCTAACCTATATTGCGCCTCAACATAACCTATATTGCGCCTTAACCTGACGCACGTTGTCGCTGAACCTGCTCTGTAATTGTTATGCAACTCGTTAAATTAGTGTAGTGTTGCCTAACCGCAACCCTCGCAATATAGTTCGCTATTCGCACTGCCCGGTCCCCTGTGTATCGCGTCATGTTAAACACCTTGCAGGTGTTGCTGACTTTCCACATGCTCCTGCTATACACTCTAATGTGGATAGCAGCAGGACGTACATGCCCCCCCCCCCTTCCCCCCTGCCTTCGCAAGCTGGTCGTTGAGAAGTTTGCATGTTCAATGCCCTTCGCATGCCGACGTACTCAGCCTACGTTGTGGTACGGCCTGTCACCTGTCCGCCGATGTACGCAAAACCCACAAACTGTACTGCACATTGGTCCGTATGTACTGAATGATACATCGTGGCACATGTGTGACCGTACGACGACTGCGCCTAGCAACGGCAGACCATACAGTCCAAATATTGTGCACGCAGCTACGTGTCGTCTCCCTATAAGAGCTGGATTGCAGTGTGGTACGCCATTCAGACGTGTGGGAGGAACGGACGCCCTGGATGGCGATCAGCATGAGCAGTCTGTTGATGTGGTGGAGCGTGTATTCGGACGTAGTCGTCTCTTCTCACACACTTTGATAGCATGTTGCACCGCGTTCCACATCTGCGACATCCTGCAGAGGCCGGCTGACAGTCGTTCGCGCAATGGACACCGCATACGTACGGGGGCTACCTTCCACGTGTTCTCGAGGCGTGCACATGTTGTTGCGTCTATGTGGGCAGACGTAGTGTGTTGTGACACCTGACACAGGCATGCAATACTCGTTGCAAATGGCGATGGACGTCTACGTTTGCTGGTGACGTTACGCAAATGAACAACAGGTAACCCGTTGTGGTGCGGTTGTTCTCGCTAGAGGTGAATCAGTGTTGGCGACGATCGGTCGAGCTATTAACCGGTTGTTTCAGGGATACCCACCATGCCCACGAACGTGAAAGGGGACCCACCATGCCCACGAACGTGAAAGGGGATCTGGGTGTGAGGCGATACGCGGCGGTGGCTGGGTGGGACCGTCCCCGGCCGGTGAGGGGGGGCCGCCCGGCGTGCTGGCAGCGCGGTGCGTGGGCGCACGCGCTACAGCCGGCTGGTGGGGCCGGCCAGTGGCAGGCGCGCCGGCCGACGGACGCGGCAGGCGGCGCAGCTGCGCGCCGGCGCCCCCTTCTCGCGGCGCCTTGCGGCCAAAGTAGGTCCTCGCGTGCCCGGTGCGAAGCGCGGTGGCCATCTGCAGTGTGCTGGTCCGATTGAGGACTGTGTGCGCTGAGGATGCGCCGCCGCTCGGCGCTCGGCGCCGCGACGCCGTCTGCTGCTCGGTCGCCCCAGCGGTTCTCGCAGGTGGTTTGTATCGCAGCTGTGCGGACGTGTTGGCGCGTGCGCTGTGCTGGGAGAGTTCGCTTCGGCACCCAAGTGGGGCTTTTGTCCTTCTGTGGCGCTGGCGTTGGAGCTGCCGGTCACCGTAGGTGGCGCGTGTTGTCTCCCGCCGGCAATGCCACGACAGCACGCTCCCGGGCCTCTGTCGGCAGCGGCAAGCTCAGTTGGGAGCACGGGTGGTCGCACCTAAAGCGTCTACTCGCCTAACTCCGGGCGATTGCGCCTCTCTCGAACCCGACCAAGTACTTAGGACGGCGCTGCGCGCCGCCGGGACCTGAGAGGGTTTCGAGGTGTGTTGTGCAGGGGAGCTCAGCCTCCTCCTGTTTGCAGAATAATTGAGCGGACGCTTGCGTGTTCGCGCGGGCCCCCGGGACACACTCCCGGGCGGCCGGCTGCTCAGCTCTAGTTGACGCAGCTCCCTGGTTGATCCTGCCAGTAGTCATATGCTTGTCTCAAAGATTAAGCCATGCATGTCTCAGTACAAGCCGCATTAAGGTGAAACCGCGAATGGCTCATTAAATCAGTTATGGTTCCTTAGATCGTACCCACGTTACTTGGATAACTGTGGTAATTCTAGAGCTAATACATGCAAACAGAGTCCCGACCAGAGATGGAAGGGACGCTTTTATTAGATCAAAACCAATCGGTCGGCTCGTCCGGTCCGTTTGCCTTGGTGACTCTGAATAACTTTGGGCTGATCGCACGGTCCTCGTACCGGCGACGCATCTTTCAAATGTCTGCCTTATCAACTGTCGATGGTAGGTTCTGCGCCTACCATGGTTGTAACGGGTAACGGGGAATCAGGGTTCGATTCCGGAGAGGGAGCCTGAGAAACGGCTACCACATCCAAGGAAGGCAGCAGGCGCGCAAATTACCCACTCCCGGCACGGGGAGGTAGTGACGAAAAATAACGATACGGGACTCATCCGAGGCCCCGTAATCGGAATGAGTACACTTTAAATCCTTTAACGAGTATCTATTGGAGGGCAAGTCTGGTGCCAGCAGCCGCGGTAATTCCAGCTCCAATAGCGTATATTAAAGTTGTTGCGGTTAAAAAGCTCGTAGTTGGATTTGTGTCCCACGCTGTTGGTTCACCGCCCGTCGGTGTTTAACTGGCATGTATCGTGGGACGTCCTGCCGGTGGGGCGAGCCGAAGGCGTGCGACCGCCTCGTGCGTGCTCGTGCGTCCCGAGGCGGACCCCGTTGAAATCCTACCAGGGTGCTCTTTATTGAGTGTCTCGGTGGGCCGGCACGTTTACTTTGAACAAATTAGAGTGCTTAAAGCAGGCAAGCCCGCCTGAATACTGTGTGCATGGAATAATGGAATAGGACCTCGGTTCTATTTTGTTGGTTTTCGGAACCCGAGGTAATGATTAATAGGGACAGGCGGGGGCATTCGTATTGCGACGTTAGAGGTGAAATTCTTGGATCGTCGCAAGACGAACAGAAGCGAAAGCATTTGCCAAGTATGTTTTCATTAATCAAGAACGAAAGTTAGAGGTTCGAAGGCGATCAGATACCGCCCTAGTTCTAACCATAAACGATGCCAGCCAGCGATCCGCCGCAGTTCCTCCGATGACTCGGCGGGCAGCCTCCGGGAAACCAAAGCTTTTGGGTTCCGGGGGAAGTATGGTTGCAAAGCTGAAACTTAAAGGAATTGACGGAAGGGCACCACCAGGAGTGGAGCCTGCGGCTTAATTTGACTCAACACGGGAAACCTCACCAGGCCCGGACACCGGAAGGATTGACAGATTGATAGCTCTTTCTTGATTCGGTGGGTGGTGGTGCATGGCCGTTCTTAGTTGGTGGAGCGATTTGTCTGGTTAATTCCGATAACGAACGAGACTCTAGCCTGC
>NW_026047450.1:362500-370000 GCF_023864345.2 Schistocerca serialis cubense
GAGTAACCGTAGACACGGCACTGATTAGTAATAGATGCAGAGCCATCAGAATACAGATAATATATACAACCGTCCCTATACATGCTGAAAGACTCTGCACATAATGAGAACCACACGTCAGCCAGACACTCTTATCACACACTACTCTCTTATCACACACTACTCTCTGCCTGTAACAGGCACACACACACACAATATCTAACCACCAGCATGGAAGAACATCCAGTGCATCCTCTCCGCCACATTACACAATCCACACTATCATAACCAGACCGGGAGGTCCACCCAGAAAACAGAATATCCCACCCTTCCGACATCCGCCATTGCTCAGCTAAGCCACGAACACCCACACATGTCCTACACAGGGGTGCACCCAACATCACAATACTGCCTCCTGTCACAGTACACAAACAATGGCAGGAATGAAAGACACAGATCTGCCACAACCTTGGAATCGGAACGCCGCCTGTCATGAGCCACAAGTGCATCCTGACGTGACAAATCGGATGATCCCGCAGGCATGCACTTACGATAATCACTATCAACGAACCTGCCGCCCCCCCCCCCCAAATACACCTTTCCCTACAACAATGTGTACCTTAACCTAAGCTATATTGTACCTTAACTTAAGCTATATCGTACCTTAACCTAACCGACATTGCGCCTTAACCTAACCTACGTTGTACCTTAACCTAACCTACGTTGTACCTTAACCTAACCTACGTTGTACCTTAACCTAACCTACGTTGTACCTTAACCTAACCTACGTTGTACCTTAACCTAACCTACGTTGTACCTTAACCTAACCTACGTTGTACCTTAACCTAACCTACGTTGTACCTTAACCTAACCTACGTTGTACCTTAACCTAACCTACGTTGTACCTTAACCTAACCTACGTTGTACCTTAACCTAACCTACGTTGTACCTTAACCTAACCTACGTTGTACCTTAACCTAACCTACGTTGTACCTTAACCTAACCTACGTTGTGCCTTAACCTAACCCATGTTGTGCCTTAACCTAACCCATGTTGTGCCTTAACCTAACCCATGTTGTGCCTTAACCTAACCCATGTTGTGCCTTAACCTAACCCATGTTGTGCCTTAACCTAACCCATGTTGTGCCTTAACCTAACCCATGTTGTGCCTTAACCTAACCCATGTTGTGCCTTAACCTAACCCATGTTGTGCCTTAACCTAACCCATGTTGTGCCTTAACCTAACCCATGTTGTGCCTTAACCTAACCCATGTTGTGCCTTAACCTAACCCATGTTGTGCCTTAACCTAACCCATGTTGTGCCTTAACCTAACCCATGTTGTGCCTTAACCTAACCCATATTGTGCCTTAACCTAACCCATATTGTACCTTAACCTAACCCATATTGTACCTTAACCTAACCCATATTGTACCTTAACCTAACCCATATTGTACCTTAACCTAACCCATGTTGTACCTTAACGTAACCCATGTTGTGCCTTAACGTAACCCAATTTGTGCCTTAACGTAACCCATGTTGTGCCTTAACGTAACCCAATTTGTGCCTTAACGTAACCCAATTTGTGCCTTAACGTAACCCAATTTGTGCCTTAACGTAACCCAATTTGTGCCTTAACGTAACCCAATTTGTGCCTTAACGTAACCCAATTTGTGCCTTAACGTAACCCAATTTGTGCCTTAACGTAACCCAATTTGTGCCTTAACGTAACCCAATTTGTGCCTTAACGTAACCCATGTTGTGCCTTAACGTAACCCATGTTGTGCCTTAACGTAACCCATGTTGTGCCTTAACGTAACCCATGTTGTGCCTTAACGTAACCCATGTTGTGCCTTAACGTAACCTAATATGTGCCTTAACGTAACCTAATTTGTGCCTTAACGTAACCTAATTTGTGCCTTAACGTAACCTAATTTGTGCCTTAACGTAACCTAATTTGTGCCTTAACGTAACCTAATTTGTGCCTTAACGTAACCCATGTTGTGCCTTAACGTAACCCATGTTGTGCCTTAACGTAACCCATGTTGTGCCTTAACGTAACCCATGTTGTGCCTTAACATAACCTAATTTGCGCTTTAACATAACCCATGTTGTGCCTTAACCTAACCTATATTGCGCCTCAACCTAACCTATATTGCGCCTCAACATAACCTATATTGCGCCTTAACCTGACGCACGTTGTCGCTGAACCTGCTCTGTAATTGTTATGCAACTCGTTAAATTAGTGTAGTGTTGCCTAACCGCAACCCTCGCAATATAGTTCGCTATTCGCACTGCCCGGTCCCCTGTGTATCGCGTCATGTTAAACACCTTGCAGGTGTTGCTGACTTTCCACATGCTCCTGCTATACACTCTAATGTGGATAGCAGCAGGACGTACATGCCCCCCCCCCCTTCCCCCCTGCCTTCGCAAGCTGGTCGTTGAGAAGTTTGCATGTTCAATGCCCTTCGCATGCCGACGTACTCAGCCTACGTTGTGGTACGGCCTGTCACCTGTCCGCCGATGTACGCAAAACCCACAAACTGTACTGCACATTGGTCCGTATGTACTGAATGATACATCGTGGCACATGTGTGACCGTACGACGACTGCGCCTAGCAACGGCAGACCATACAGTCCAAATATTGTGCACGCAGCTACGTGTCGTCTCCCTATAAGAGCTGGATTGCAGTGTGGTACGCCATTCAGACGTGTGGGAGGAACGGACGCCCTGGATGGCGATCAGCATGAGCAGTCTGTTGATGTGGTGGAGCGTGTATTCGGACGTAGTCGTCTCTTCTCACACACCGTGATAGCATGTTGCACCGCGTTCCACATCTGCGACATCCTGCAGAGGCCGGCTGACAGTCGTTCGCGCAATGGACACCGCATACGTACGGGGGCTACCTTCCACGTGTTCTCGAGGCGTGCACATGTTGTTGCGTCTATGTGGGCAGACGTAGTGTGTTGTGACACCTGACACAGGCATGCAATACTCGTTGCAAATGGCGATGGACGTCTACGTTTGCTGGTGACGTTACGCAAATGAACAACAGGTAACCCGTTGTGGTGCGGTTGTTCTCGCTAGAGGTGAATCAGTGTTGGCGACGATCGGTCGAGCTATTAACCGGTTGTTTCAGGGATACCCACCATGCCCACGAACGTGAAAGGGGACCCACCATGCCCACGAACGTGAAAGGGGATCTGGGTGTGAGGCGATACGCGGCGGTGGCTGGGTGGGACCGTCCCCGGCCGGTGAGGGGGGGCCGCCCGGCGTGCTGGCAGCGCGGTGCGTGGGCGCACGCGCTACAGCCGGCTGGTGGGGGCGGCCAGTGGCAGGCGCGCCGGCCGACGGACGCGGCAGGCGGCGCAGCTGCGCGCCGGCGCCCCCTGCTCGCGGCGCCTTGCGGCCAAAGTAGGTCCTCGCGGGCCCGGTGCGAAGCGCGGTGGCCATCTGCAGTGTGCTGGTCCGATTGAGGACTGTGTGCGCTGAGGATGCGCCGCCGCTCGGCGCTCGGCGCCGCGACGCCGTCTGCTGCTCGGTCGCCCCAGCGGTTCTCGCAGGTGGTTTGTATCGCAGCTGTGCGGACGTGTTGGCGCGTGCGCTGTGCTGGGAGAGTTCGCTTCGGCACCCAAGTGGGGCTTTTGTCCTTCTGTGGCGCTGGCGTTGGAGCTGCCGGTCACCGTAGGTGGCGCGTGTTGTCTCCCGCCGGCAATGCCACGACAGCACGCTCCCGGGCCTCTGTCGGCAGCGGCAAGCTCAGTTGGGAGCACGGGTGGTCGCACCTAAAGCGTCTACTCGCCTAACTCCGGGCGATTGCGCCTCTCTCGAACCCGACCAAGTACTTAGGACGGCGCTGCGCGCCGCCGGGACCTGAGAGGGTTTCGAGGTGTGTTGTGCAGGGGAGCTCAGCCTCCTCCTGTTTGCAGAATAATTGAGCGGACGCTTGCGTGTTCGCGCGGGCCCCCGGGACACACTCCCGGGCGGCCGGCTGCTCAGCTCTAGTTGACGCAGCTCCCTGGTTGATCCTGCCAGTAGTCATATGCTTGTCTCAAAGATTAAGCCATGCATGTCTCAGTACAAGCCGCATTAAGGTGAAACCGCGAATGGCTCATTAAATCAGTTATGGTTCCTTAGATCGTACCCACGTTACTTGGATAACTGTGGTAATTCTAGAGCTAATACATGCAAACAGAGTCCCGACCAGAGATGGAAGGGACGCTTTTATTAGATCAAAACCAATCGGTCGGCTCGTCCGGTCCGTTTGCCTTGGTGACTCTGAATAACTTTGGGCTGATCGCACGGTCCTCGTACCGGCGACGCATCTTTCAAATGTCTGCCTTATCAACTGTCGATGGTAGGTTCTGCGCCTACCATGGTTGTAACGGGTAACGGGGAATCAGGGTTCGATTCCGGAGAGGGAGCCTGAGAAACGGCTACCACATCCAAGGAAGGCAGCAGGCGCGCAAATTACCCACTCCCGGCACGGGGAGGTAGTGACGAAAAATAACGATACGGGACTCATCCGAGGCCCCGTAATCGGAATGAGTACACTTTAAATCCTTTAACGAGTATCTATTGGAGGGCAAGTCTGGTGCCAGCAGCCGCGGTAATTCCAGCTCCAATAGCGTATATTAAAGTTGTTGCGGTTAAAAAGCTCGTAGTTGGATTTGTGTCCCACGCTGTTGGTTCACCGCCCGTCGGTGTTTAACTGGCATGTATCGTGGGACGTCCTGCCGGTGGGGCGAGCCGAAGGCGTGCGACCGCCTCGTGCGTGCTCGTGCGTCCCGAGGCGGACCCCGTTGAAATCCTACCAGGGTGCTCTTTATTGAGTGTCTCGGTGGGCCGGCACGTTTACTTTGAACAAATTAGAGTGCTTAAAGCAGGCAAGCCCGCCTGAATACTGTGTGCATGGAATAATGGAATAGGACCTCGGTTCTATTTTGTTGGTTTTCGGAACCCGAGGTAATGATTAATAGGGACAGGCGGGGGCATTCGTATTGCGACGTTAGAGGTGAAATTCTTGGATCGTCGCAAGACGAACAGAAGCGAAAGCATTTGCCAAGTATGTTTTCATTAATCAAGAACGAAAGTTAGAGGTTCGAAGGCGATCAGATACCGCCCTAGTTCTAACCATAAACGATGCCAGCCAGCGATCCGCCGCAGTTCCTCCGATGACTCGGCGGGCAGCCTCCGGGAAACCAAAGCTTTTGGGTTCCGGGGGAAGTATGGTTGCAAAGCTGAAACTTAAAGGAATTGACGGAAGGGCACCACCAGGAGTGGAGCCTGCGGCTTAATTTGACTCAACACGGGAAACCTCACCAGGCCCGGACACCGGAAGGATTGACAGATTGATAGCTCTTTCTTGATTCGGTGGGTGGTGGTGCATGGCCGTTCTTAGTTGGTGGAGCGATTTGTCTGGTTAATTCCGATAACGAACGAGACTCTAGCCTGCTAACTAGTCGCGTGACATCCTTCGTGCTGTCAGCGATTACTTTTCTTCTTAGAGGGACAGGCGGCTTCTAGCCGCACGAGATTGAGCAATAACAGGTCTGTGATGCCCTTAGATGTTCTGGGCCGCACGCGCGCTACACTGAAGGAATCAGCGTGTCTTCCTAGGCCGAAAGGTCGGGGTAACCCGCTGAACCTCCTTCGTGCTAGGGATTGGGGCTTGCAATTGTTCCCCATGAACGAGGAATTCCCAGTAAGCGCGAGTCATAAGCTCGCGTTGATTACGTCCCTGCCCTTTGTACACACCGCCCGTCGCTACTACCGATTGAATGATTTAGTGAGGTCTTCGGACTGGTACGCGGCATTGACTCTGTCGTTGCTGATGCTACCGGAAAGATGACCAAACTTGATCATTTAGAGGAAGTAAAAGTCGTAACAAGGTTTCCGTAGGTGAACCTGCGGAAGGATCATTACCGACTAGACTGCATGTCTTTCGATGTGCGTGTCGTGTCGCGCAACACGCTACCTGTACGGCTCGCAGTAGCTGTGCGCCGCGTGCGGAACCACGCGTTCGTCTCAAAACTAACGGCAATGTTGTGTGGTACGAGCGCTGAAGCGCTGGAGCGGCTGGCCTGCGGCACCTGGCGCCTGGCGCCGGTTTTGAATGACTTTCGCCCGAGTGCCTGTCCGCTCCGGTGTGGAGCCGTACGACGCCCATCGGCCGTGAGGCCGTTGGACACTGAACGCTGGAACAGGGGCCGCCACACGCCTCAGTCCCGCCTATGCAACTGTCTTGAAAGAGATAGTGGAAACTACGAAAAGATCACCCAGGACGGTGGATCACTCGGCTCGTGGGTCGATGAAGAACGCAGCAAATTGCGCGTCGACATGTGAACTGCAGGACACATGAACATCGACGTTTCGAACGCACATTGCGGTCCATGGATTCCGTTCCCGGGCCACGTCTGGCTGAGGGTCGGCTACGTATACTGAAGCGCGTGGCGTTTGCCCCGCTTCGCAGACCTGGGAGTGTCGTGGCCGCCTGTGGGGCCGGCCGCGTCTCCTTAAACGTGCGATGCGCGCCCGTCGCCTGGCGGTTCGCATACCGGTACTTACTCGGTAGCGTGCACAGCCGGCTGGCGGTGTGGCGTGCGACACCTCGTACAACGACCTCAGAGCAGGCGAGACTACCCGCTGAATTTAAGCATATTACTAAGCGGAGGAAAAGAAACTAACAAGGATTCCCCCAGTAGCGGCGAGCGAACAGGGAAGAGTCCAGCACCGAACCCCGCAGGCTGCCGCCTGTCGTGGCATGTGGTGTTTGGGAGGGTCCACTACCCCGACGCCTCGCGCCGAGCCCAAGTCCAACTTGAATGAGGCCACGGCCCGTAGAGGGTGCCAGGCCCGTAGCGGCCGGTGCGAGCGTCGGCGGGACCTCTCCTTCGAGTCGGGTTGCTTGAGAGTGCAGCTCCAAGTGGGTGGTAAACTCCATCTGAGACTAAATATGACCACGAGACCGATAGCGAACAAGTACCGTGAGGGAAAGTTGAAAAGAACTTTGGAGAGAGAGTTCAAAAGTACGTGAAACCGTTCTGGGGTAAACGTGAGAAGTCCGAAAGGTCGAACGGGTGAGATTCACGCCCATCCGGCCACTGGCCTCCGCCCTCGGCAGATGGGGCCGGCCGCCCGCGCGGAGCAATCCGCGGCGGGGTCATGTCCGGTTGCCTTTCCACTCGCCGCGGGGTGGGGCCGTTCCGGTGTGCGGTGGGCCGCACTTCTCCCCTAGTAGGACGTCGCGACCCGCTGGGTGCCGGCCTACGGCCCGGGTGCGCAGCCTGTCCTTCCGCGGGCCTCGGTTCGCGTCTGTTGGGCAGAGCCCCGGTGTCCTGGCTGGCTGCCCAGCGGTATATCTGGAGGAGTCGATTCGCCCCTTTGGGCGCTCGGGCTCCCGGCAAGCGCGCGCGGTTCTTCCCGGATGACGGACCTACCTGGCCCGGCCCCGGACCCGCGCCGCTGTTGGCTCGGGATGCTCTCGGGCGGAATAATCGCTCCCGTCAGCGGCGCTTCAGCT
>NW_026047450.1:375000-380000 GCF_023864345.2 Schistocerca serialis cubense
TATGCGACATTCCCGCTGTCCCTATACATGAGCTGCGAGCTGTACCACGTACAAGCTACAGACGCGATCGCATTGCTCACTGTACTGATTCCCATGCCGAGCGATCAGCTAGGACGCGCCCCATCCATGTCGGTACCCGTGGGCGTCGCACTCGCAGTCACAAAAAACGCTGGGCAAATATATTTCTCGGAAGAGTAACGACAGTCCGAGCCTCCTGCGTGGGAAGAGTCTTTCTAGGCCCTGACCCACGGGAAGGGTGTAGCTTCCCCCATCCCGGACATTTGACGTCGTCACACTACCGGTATTGACTAATAGACTGATTGCTGATAATCATTAGCCATACACTGGGGGAAACGGCCGACAGGGCCGGCAACATAGTGGAGCCGCAGTGTCACTAATGTACAGAGATAGAACAGTTTCGACTGGAACCAGAGTAACCGTAGACACGGCACTGATTAGTAATAGATGCAGAGCCATCAGAATACAGATAATATATACAACCGTCCCTATACATGCTGAAAGACTCTGCACATAATGAGAACCACACGTCAGCCAGACACTCTTATCACACACTACTCTCTTATCACACACTACTCTCTGCCTGTAACAGGCACACACACACACAATATCTAACCACCAGCATGGAAGAACATCCAGTGCATCCTCTCCGCCACATTACACAATCCACACTATCATAACCAGACCGGGAGGTCCACCCAGAAAACAGAATATCCCACCCTTCCGACATCCGCCATTGCTCAGCTAAGCCACGAACACCCACACATGTCCTACACAGGGGTGCACCCAACATCACAATACTGCCTCCTGTCACAGTACACAAACAATGGCAGGAATGAAAGACACAGATCTGCCACAACCTTGGAATCGGAACGCCGCCTGTCATGAGCCACAAGTGCATCCTGACGTGACAAATCGGATGATCCCGCAGGCATGCACTTACGATAATCACTATCAACGAACCTGCCGCCCCCCCCCCCCAAATACACCTTTCCCTACAACAATGTGTACCTTAACCTAAGCTATATTGTACCTTAACCTAACCCATATTGTACCTTAACCTAACCCATGTTGTACCTTAACGTAACCCATGTTGTGCCTTAACGTAACCCAATTTGTGCCTTAACGTAACCCAATTTGTGCCTTAACGTAACCCAATTTGTGCCTTAACGTAACCCAATTTGTGCCTTAACGTAACCCAATTTGTGCCTTAACGTAACCCAATTTGTGCCTTAACGTAACCCAATTTGTGCCTTAACGTAACCCAATTTGTGCCTTAACGTAACCCAATTTGTGCCTTAACGTAACCCAATTTGTGCCTTAACGTAACCCATGTTGTGCCTTAACGTAACCCATGTTGTGCCTTAACGTAACCCATGTTGTGCCTTAACGTAACCCATGTTGTGCCTTAACGTAACCCATGTTGTGCCTTAACGTAACCTAATATGTGCCTTAACGTAACCTAATTTGTGCCTTAACGTAACCTAATTTGTGCCTTAACGTAACCTAATTTGTGCCTTAACGTAACCTAATTTGTGCCTTAACGTAACCTAATTTGTGCCTTAACGTAACCCATGTTGTGCCTTAACGTAACCCATGTTGTGCCTTAACGTAACCCATGTTGTGCCTTAACGTAACCCATGTTGTGCCTTAACATAACCTAATTTGCGCTTTAACGTAACCCATGTTGTGCCTTAACCTAACCTATATTGCGCCTCAACCTAACCTATATTGCGCCTCAACATAACCTATATTGCGCCTTAACCTGACGCACGTTGTCGCTGAACCTGCTCTGTAATTGTTATGCAACTCGTTAAATTAGTGTAGTGTTGCCTAACCGCAACCCTCGCAATATAGTTCGCTATTCGCACTGCCCGGTCCCCTGTGTATCGCGTCATGTTAAACACCTTGCAGGTGTTGCTGACTTTCCACATGCTCCTGCTATACACTCTAATGTGGATAGCAGCAGGACGTACATGCCCCCCCCCCCCTTCCCCCCTGCCTTCGCAAGCTGGTCGTTGAGAAGTTTGCATGTTCAATGCCCTTCGCATGCCGACGTACTCAGCCTACGTTGTGGTACGGCCTGTCACCTGTCCGCCGATGTACGCAAAACCCACAAACTGTACTGCACATTGGTCCGTATGTACTGAATGATACATCGTGGCACATGTGTGACCGTACGACGACTGCGCCTAGCAACGGCAGACCATACAGTCCAAATATTGTGCACGCAGCTACGTGTCGTCTCCCTATAAGAGCTGGATTGCAGTGTGGTACGCCATTCAGACGTGTGGGAGGAACGGACGCCCTGGATGGCGATCAGCATGAGCAGTCTGTTGATGTGGTGGAGCGTGTATTCGGACGTAGTCGTCTCTTCTCACACACCGTGATAGCATGTTGCACCGCGTTCCACATCTGCGACATCCTGCAGAGGCCGGCTGACAGTCGTTCGCGCAATGGACACCGCATACGTACGGGGGCTACCTTCCACGTGTTCTCGAGGCGTGCACATGTTGTTGCGTCTATGTGGGCAGACGTAGTGTGTTGTGACACCTGACACAGGCATGCAATACTCGTTGCAAATGGCGATGGACGTCTACGTTTGCTGGTGACGTTACGCAAATGAACAACAGGTAACCCGTTGTGGTGCGGTTGTTCTCGCTAGAGGTGAATCAGTGTTGGCGACGATCGGTCGAGCTATTAACCGGTTGTTTCAGGGATACCCACCATGCCCACGAACGTGAAAGGGGACCCACCATGCCCACGAACGTGAAAGGGGATCTGGGTGTGAGGCGATATGCGGCGGTGGCTGGGTGGGACCGTCCCCGGCCGGTGAGGGGGGGCCGCCCGGCGTGCTGGCAGCGCGGTGCGTGGGCGCACGCGCTACAGCCGGCTGGTGGGGGCGGCCAGTGGCAGGCGCGCCGGCCGACGGACGCGGCAGGCGGCGCAGCTGCGCGCCGGCGCCCCCTGCTCGCGGCGCCTTGCGGCCAAAGTAGGTCCTCGCGGGCCCGGTGCGAAGCGCGGTGGCCATCTGCAGTGTGCTGGTCCGATTGAGGACTGTGTGCGCTGAGGATGCGCCGCCGCTCGGCGCTCGGCGCCGCGACGCCGTCTGCTGCTCGGTCGCCCCAGCGGTTCTCGCAGGTGGTTTGTATCGCAGCTGTGCGGACGTGTTGGCGCGTGCGCTGTGCTGGGAGAGTTCGCTTCGGCACCCAAGTGGGGCTTTTGTCCTTCTGTGGCGCTGGCGTTGGAGCTGCCGGTCACCGTAGGTGGCGCGTGTTGTCTCCCGCCGGCAATGCCACGACAGCACGCTCCCGGGCCTCTGTCGGCAGCGGCAAGCTCAGTTGGGAGCACGGGTGGTCGCACCTAAAGCGTCTACTCGCCTAACTCCGGGCGATTGCGCCTCTCTCGAACCCGACCAAGTACTTAGGACGGCGCTGCGCGCCGCCGGGACCTGAGAGGGTTTCGAGGTGTGTTGTGCAGGGGAGCTCAGCCTCCTCCTGTTTGCAGAATAATTGAGCGGACGCTTGCGTGTTCGCGCGGGCCCCCGGGACACACTCCCGGGCGGCCGGCTGCTCAGCTCTAGTTGACGCAGCTCCCTGGTTGATCCTGCCAGTAGTCATATGCTTGTCTCAAAGATTAAGCCATGCATGTCTCAGTACAAGCCGCATTAAGGTGAAACCGCGAATGGCTCATTAAATCAGTTATGGTTCCTTAGATCGTACCCACGTTACTTGGATAACTGTGGTAATTCTAGAGCTAATACATGCAAACAGAGTCCCGACCAGAGATGGAAGGGACGCTTTTATTAGATCAAAACCAATCGGTCGGCTCGTCCGGTCCGTTTGCCTTGGTGACTCTGAATAACTTTGGGCTGATCGCACGGTCCTCGTACCGGCGACGCATCTTTCAAATGTCTGCCTTATCAACTGTCGATGGTAGGTTCTGCGCCTACCATGGTTGTAACGGGTAACGGGGAATCAGGGTTCGATTCCGGAGAGGGAGCCTGAGAAACGGCTACCACATCCAAGGAAGGCAGCAGGCGCGCAAATTACCCACTCCCGGCACGGGGAGGTAGTGACGAAAAATAACGATACGGGACTCATCCGAGGCCCCGTAATCGGAATGAGTACACTTTAAATCCTTTAACGAGTATCTATTGGAGGGCAAGTCTGGTGCCAGCAGCCGCGGTAATTCCAGCTCCAATAGCGTATATTAAAGTTGTTGCGGTTAAAAAGCTCGTAGTTGGATTTGTGTCCCACGCTGTTGGTTCACCGCCCGTCGGTGTTTAACTGGCATGTATCGTGGGACGTCCTGCCGGTGGGGCGAGCCGAAGGCGTGCGACCGCCTCGTGCGTGCTCGTGCGTCCCGAGGCGGACCCCGTTGAAATCCTACCAGGGTGCTCTTTATTGAGTGTCTCGGTGGGCCGGCACGTTTACTTTGAACAAATTAGAGTGCTTAAAGCAGGCAAGCCCGCCTGAATACTGTGTGCATGGAATAATGGAATAGGACCTCGGTTCTATTTTGTTGGTTTTCGGAACCCGAGGTAATGATTAATAGGGACAGGCGGGGGCATTCGTATTGCGACGTTAGAGGTGAAATTCTTGGATCGTCGCAAGACGAACAGAAGCGAAAGCATTTGCCAAGTATGTTTTCATTAATCAAGAACGAAAGTTAGAGGTTCGAAGGCGATCAGATACCGCCCTAGTTCTAACCATAAACGATGCCAGCCAGCGATCCGCCGCAGTTCCTCCGATGACTCGGCGGGCAGCCTCCGGGAAACCAAAGCTTTTGGGTTCCGGGGGAAGTATGGTTGCAAAGCTGAAACTTAAAGGAATTGACGGAAGGGCACCACCAGGAGTGGAGCCTGCGGCTTAATTTGACTCAACACGGGAAACCTCACCAGGCCCGGACACCGGAAGGATTGACAGATTGATAGCTCTTTCTTGATTCGGTGGGTGGTGGTGCATGGCCGTTCTTAGTTG
>NW_026047450.1:382500-385000 GCF_023864345.2 Schistocerca serialis cubense
TCCCTCAGGATAGCTGGTGCTCGTACGAGTCTCATCCGGTAAAGCGAATGATTAGAGGCCTTGGGGCCGAAACGACCTCAACCTATTCTCAAACTTTAAATGGGTGAGATCTCCGGCTTGCTTGATATGCTGAAGCCGCGAGCAAACGACTCGGATCGGAGTGCCAAGTGGGCCACTTTTGGTAAGCAGAACTGGCGCTGTGGGATGAACCAAACGCCGAGTTAAGGCGCCCGAATCGACGCTCATGGGAAACCATGAAAGGCGTTGGTTGCTTAAGACAGCAGGACGGTGGCCATGGAAGTCGGAATCCGCTAAGGAGTGTGTAACAACTCACCTGCCGAAGCAACTAGCCCTGAAAATGGATGGCGCTGAAGCGTCGTGCCTATACTCGGCCGTCAGTCTGGCAGTCATGGCCGGTCCTTGCGGCCGGCCGCGAAGCCCTGACGAGTAGGAGGGTCGCGGCGGTGGGCGCAGAAGGGTCTGGGCGTGAGCCTGCCTGGAGCCGCCGTCGGTGCAGATCTTGGTGGTAGTAGCAAATACTCCAGCGAGGCCCTGGAGGGCTGACGCGGAGAAGGGTTTCGTGTGAACAGCCGTTGCACACGAGTCAGTCGATCCTAAGCCCTAGGAGAAATCCGATGTTGATGGGGGCCGTCATAGCATGATGCACTTTGTGCTGGCCCCCGTTGGGCGAAAGGGAATCCGGTTCCTATTCCGGAACCCGGCAGCGGAACCGATACAAGTCGGGCCCCTCTTTTAGAGATGCTCGTCGGGGTAACCCAAAAGGACCCGGAGACGCCGTCGGGAGATCGGGGAAGAGTTTTCTTTTCTGCATGAGCGTTCGAGTTCCCTGGAATCCTCTAGCAGGGAGATAGGGTTTGGAACGCGAAGAGCACCGCAGTTGCGGCGGTGTCCCGATCTTCCCCTCGGACCTTGAAAATCCGGGAGAGGGCCACGTGGAGGTGTCGCGCCGGTTCGTACCCATATCCGCAGCAGGTCTCCAAGGTGAAGAGCCTCTAGTCGATAGAATAATGTAGGTAAGGGAAGTCGGCAAATTGGATCCGTAACTTCGGGATAAGGATTGGCTCTGAGGATCGGGGCGTGTCGGGCTAGGTCGGGAAGTGGGTCAGCGCTAACGTGCCGGGCCTGGGCGAGGTGAGTGCCGTAGGGGTGCCGGTAAGTGCGGGCGTTTAGCGCGGGCGTGGTCTGCTCTCGCCGTTGGTCGGCCTCGTGCTGGCCGGCGGTGCAGGATGCGCGCGCCTGCGCGGCGTTCGCGCCCCGGTGCTTCAACCTGCGTGCAGGATCCGAGCTCGGTCCCGTGCCTTGGCCTCCCACGGATCTTCCTTGCTGCGAGGCCGCGTCCGCCTTAGCGTGCTCCTCCGGGGGCGCGCGGGTGCGCGGATTCTCTTCGGCCGCCATTCAACGATCAACTCAGAACTGGCACGGACTGGGGGAATCCGACTGTCTAATTAAAACAAAGCATTGCGATGGCCCTAGCGGGTGTTGACGCAATGTGATTTCTGCCCAGTGCTCTGAATGTCAACGTGAAGAAATTCAAGCAAGCGCGGGTAAACGGCGGGAGTAACTATGACTCTCTCTTGAGTGCCTATGGGGGCCGGTCACACATGAGGAGGTCGCCGCCGCGTTGCCGCCCAGGGGATCAGCAGCTGGGCCGGACGGCCTTACCCCAGCGGAGTTGCGGCGCCTGCCGCACGAAGTCCTGGTGAAAGTGATGAATCTCTTCCTTCTGGCCCGCGCCCTTCCGGAACGCCTGCTTCGCGCGCGGACGTCCCTTCTCCCGAAAACGGCTGCACCAACATCCCCCGCTGACTTTCGCCCCATTACGGTCTGCTCGGTGTTGGCGCGGACCTTTCACAAGGTTCTCGCGTCACGCCTGATGCGCGCTTGTGCTGTGGACGAACGTCAGCGGGCATTCATCCCTCGGGATGGGATGTTGGAAAACACTTTTATCCTGGACACTGCTCTCACCGACGCAGTTCGCTCCTGCCGCTCTGTCTTTGTGGCATCGATCGATGTATCTAAGGCATTCGATTCGGTGGATCATGCTGCCCTTCGCCCCGTGCTGAAGGCGCATGGCCTACCGGATTGCTTTGTCGAGTATGTCGAGCGGTGCTACGAGGGCAGCACGACAGTGATAGCGGACGGCGCCGGCGTGGGCGTGTCTGTGCAGCCAGCACGGGGCGTTCGCCAGGGCGATCCCCTCTCCCCCCTCCTGTTCAACTTTGCGGTGGACTACGTTTTAGGCCAACTGCCCTCCCACATCGGAGCTCGGATCCTCGGTCGCAGAGTCAACGCTGCGGCCTTTGCAGATGACGTCTTGCTGTTTGCAGCGACCCCGAGGGGCTTGCAGTCCCTCATCGACGCAGCTACCGCAGCCCTCGCCCACCTAGGGCTGCAGATCAACGCCCGGAAGTGTTTCACCCTCGCTTTAGTCGCGTCAGGGCGCGAGAAGAAGGTGAAGGTGGACAGCAATGTCACCTTC
>NW_026047450.1:390000-395000 GCF_023864345.2 Schistocerca serialis cubense
AATCACTATCAACGAACCTGCCGCCCCCCCCCCCCAAATACACCTTTCCCTACAACAATGTGTACCTTAACCTAAGCTATATTGTACCTTAACTTAAGCTATATTGTACCTTAACTTAAGCTATATCGTACCTTAACCTAACCGACATTGCGCCTTAACCTAACCTACGTTGTACCTTAACCTAACCTACGTTGTACCTTAACCTAACCTACGTTGTACCTTAACCTAACCTACGTTGTACCTTAACCTAACCTACGTTGTACCTTAACCTAACCTACGTTGTACCTTAACCTAACCTACGTTGTACCTTAACCTAACCTACGTTGTACCTTAACCTAACCTACGTTGTACCTTAACCTAACCTACGTTGTACCTTAACCTAACCTACGTTGTACCTTAACCTAACCTACGTTGTACCTTAACCTAACCTACGTTGTGCCTTAACCTAACCCATGTTGTGCCTTAACCTAACCCATGTTGTGCCTTAACCTAACCCATGTTGTGCCTTAACCTAACCCATGTTGTGCCTTAACCTAACCCATGTTGTGCCTTAACCTAACCCATGTTGTGCCTTAACCTAACCCATGTTGTGCCTTAACCTAACCCATGTTGTGCCTTAACCTAACCCATGTTGTGCCTTAACCTAACCCATGTTGTGCCTTAACCTAACCCATGTTGTGCCTTAACCTAACCCATGTTGTGCCTTAACCTAACCCATGTTGTGCCTTAACCTAACCCATGTTGTGCCTTAACCTAACCCATATTGTGCCTTAACCTAACCCATATTGTACCTTAACCTAACCCATATTGTACCTTAACCTAACCCATATTGTACCTTAACCTAACCCATATTGTACCTTAACCTAACCCATGTTGTACCTTAACGTAACCCATGTTGTGCCTTAACGTAACCCAATTTGTGCCTTAACGTAACCCATGTTGTGCCTTAACGTAACCCAATTTGTGCCTTAACGTAACCCAATTTGTGCCTTAACGTAACCCAATTTGTGCCTTAACGTAACCCAATTTGTGCCTTAACGTAACCCAATTTGTGCCTTAACGTAACCCAATTTGTGCCTTAACGTAACCCAATTTGTGCCTTAACGTAACCCAATTTGTGCCTTAACGTAACCCAATTTGTGCCTTAACGTAACCCATGTTGTGCCTTAACGTAACCCATGTTGTGCCTTAACGTAACCCATGTTGTGCCTTAACGTAACCCATGTTGTGCCTTAACGTAACCCATGTTGTGCCTTAACGTAACCTAATTTGTGCCTTAACGTAACCTAATTTGTGCCTTAACGTAACCTAATTTGTGCCTTAACGTAACCTAATTTGTGCCTTAACGTAACCTAATTTGTGCCTTAACGTAACCTAATTTGTGCCTTAACGTAACCCATGTTGTGCCTTAACGTAACCCATGTTGTGCCTTAACGTAACCCATGTTGTGCCTTAACATAACCTAATTTGCGCTTTAACGTAACCCATGTTGTGCCTTAACCTAACCTATATTGCGCCTCAACCTAACCTATATTGCGCCTCAACATAACCTATATTGCGCCTTAACCTGACGCACGTTGTCGCTGAACCTGCTCTGTAATTGTTATGCAACTCGTTAAATTAGTGTAGTGTTGCCTAACCGCAACCCTCGCAATATAGTTCGCTATTCGCACTGCCCGGTCCCCTGTGTATCGCGTCATGTTAAACACCTTGCAGGTGTTGCTGACTTTCCACATGCTCCTGCTATACACTCTAATGTGGATAGCAGCAGGACGTACATGCCCCCCCCCCCTTCCCCCCTGCCTTCGCAAGCTGGTCGTTGAGAAGTTTGCATGTTCAATGCCCTTCGCATGCCGACGTACTCAGCCTACGTTGTGGTACGGCCTGTCACCTGTCCGCCGATGTACGCAAAACCCACAAACTGTACTGCACATTGGTCCGTATGTACTGAATGATACATCGTGGCACATGTGTGACCGTACGACGACTGCGCCTAGCAACGGCAGACCATACAGTCCAAATATTGTGCACGCAGCTACGTGTCGTCTCCCTATAAGAGCTGGATTGCAGTGTGGTACGCCATTCAGACGTGTGGGAGGAACGGACGCCCTGGATGGCGATCAGCATGAGCAGTCTGATGATGTGGTGGAGCGTGTATTCGGACGTAGTCGTCTCTTCTCACACACCGTGATAGCATGTTGCACCGCGTTCCACATCTGCGACATCCTGCAGAGGCCGGCTGACAGTCGTTCGCGCAATGGACACCGCATACGTACGGGGGCTACCTTCCACGTGTTCTCGAGGCGTGCACATGTTGTTGCGTCTATGTGGGCAGACGTAGTGTGTTGTGACACCTGACACAGGCATGCAATACTCGTTGCAAATGGCGATGGACGTCTACGTTTGCTGGTGACGTTACGCAAATGAACAACAGGTAACCCGTTGTGGTGCGGTTGTTCTCGCTAGAGGTGAATCAGTGTTGGCGACGATCGGTCGAGCTATTAACCGGTTGTTTCAGGGATACCCACCATGCCCACGAACGTGAAAGGGGACCCACCATGCCCACGAACGTGAAAGGGGATCTGGGTGTGAGGCGATACGCGGCGGTGGCTGGGTGGGACCGTCCCCGGCCGGTGAGGGGGGGCCGCCCGGCGTGCTGGCAGCGCGGTGCGTGGGCGCACGCGCTACAGCCGGCTGGTGGGGGCGGCCAGTGGCAGGCGCGCCGGCCGACGGACGCGGCAGGCGGCGCAGCTGCGCGCCGGCGCCCCCTGCTCGCGGCGCCTTGCGGCCAAAGTAGGTCCTCGCGGGCCCGGTGCGAAGCGCGGTGGCCATCTGCAGTGTGCTGGTCCGATTGAGGACTGTGTGCGCTGAGGATGCGCCGCCGCTCGGCGCTCGGCGCCGCGACGCCGTCTGCTGCTCGGTCGCCCCAGCGGTTCTCGCAGGTGGTTTGTATCGCAGCTGTGCGGACGTGTTGGCGCGTGCGCTGTGCTGGGAGAGTTCGCTTCGGCACCCAAGTGGGGCTTTTGTCCTTCTGTGGCGCTGGCGTTGGAGCTGCCGGTCACCGTAGGTGGCGCGTGTTGTCTCCCGCCGGCAATGCCACGACAGCACGCTCCCGGGCCTCTGTCGGCAGCGGCAAGCTCAGTTGGGAGCACGGGTGGTCGCACCTAAAGCGTCTACTCGCCTAACTCCGGGCGATTGCGCCTCTCTCGAACCCGACCAAGTACTTAGGACGGCGCTGCGCGCCGCCGGGACCTGAGAGGGTTTCGAGGTGTGTTGTGCAGGGGAGCTCAGCCTCCTCCTGTTTGCAGAATAATTGAGCGGACGCTTGCGTGTTCGCGCGGGCCCCCGGGACACACTCCCGGGCGGCCGGCTGCTCAGCTCTAGTTGACGCAGCTCCCTGGTTGATCCTGCCAGTAGTCATATGCTTGTCTCAAAGATTAAGCCATGCATGTCTCAGTACAAGCCGCATTAAGGTGAAACCGCGAATGGCTCATTAAATCAGTTATGGTTCCTTAGATCGTACCCACGTTACTTGGATAACTGTGGTAATTCTAGAGCTAATACATGCAAACAGAGTCCCGACCAGAGATGGAAGGGACGCTTTTATTAGATCAAAACCAATCGGTCGGCTCGTCCGGTCCGTTTGCCTTGGTGACTCTGAATAACTTTGGGCTGATCGCACGGTCCTCGTACCGGCGACGCATCTTTCAAATGTCTGCCTTATCAACTGTCGATGGTAGGTTCTGCGCCTACCATGGTTGTAACGGGTAACGGGGAATCAGGGTTCGATTCCGGAGAGGGAGCCTGAGAAACGGCTACCACATCCAAGGAAGGCAGCAGGCGCGCAAATTACCCACTCCCGGCACGGGGAGGTAGTGACGAAAAATAACGATACGGGACTCATCCGAGGCCCCGTAATCGGAATGAGTACACTTTAAATCCTTTAACGAGTATCTATTGGAGGGCAAGTCTGGTGCCAGCAGCCGCGGTAATTCCAGCTCCAATAGCGTATATTAAAGTTGTTGCGGTTAAAAAGCTCGTAGTTGGATTTGTGTCCCACGCTGTTGGTTCACCGCCCGTCGGTGTTTAACTGGCATGTATCGTGGGACGTCCTGCCGGTGGGGCGAGCCGAAGGCGTGCGACCGCCTCGTGCGTGCTCGTGCGTCCCGAGGCGGACCCCGTTGAAATCCTACCAGGGTGCTCTTTATTGAGTGTCTCGGTGGGCCGGCACGTTTACTTTGAACAAATTAGAGTGCTTAAAGCAGGCAAGCCCGCCTGAATACTGTGTGCATGGAATAATGGAATAGGACCTCGGTTCTATTTTGTTGGTTTTCGGAACCCGAGGTAATGATTAATAGGGACAGGCGGGGGCATTCGTATTGCGACGTTAGAGGTGAAATTCTTGGATCGTCGCAAGACGAACAGAAGCGAAAGCATTTGCCAAGTATGTTTTCATTAATCAAGAACGAAAGTTAGAGGTTCGAAGGCGATCAGATACCGCCCTAGTTCTAACCATAAACGATGCCAGCCAGCGATCCGCCGCAGTTCCTCCGATGACTCGGCGGGCAGCCTCCGGGAAACCAAAGCTTTTGGGTTCCGGGGGAAGTATGGTTGCAAAGCTGAAACTTAAAGGAATTGACGGAAGGGCACCACCAGGAGTGGAGCCTGCGGCTTAATTTGACTCAACACGGGAAACCTCACCAGGCCCGGACACCGGAAGGATTGACAGATTGATAGCTCTTTCTTGATTCGGTGGGTGGTGGTGCATGGCCGTTCTTAGTTGGTGGAGCGATTTGTCTGGTTAATTCCGATAACGAACGAGACTCTAGCCTGCTAACTAGTCGCGTGACATCCTTCGTGCTGTCAGCGATTACTTTTCTTCTTAGAGGGACAGGCGGCTTCTAGCCGCACGAGATTGAGCAATAACAGGTCTGTGATGCCCTTAGATGTTCTGGGCCGCACGCGCGCTACACTGAAGGAATCAGCGTGTCTTCCTAGGC
>NW_026047450.1:397500-400000 GCF_023864345.2 Schistocerca serialis cubense
CGAGTTAAGGCGCCCGAATCGACGCTCATGGGAAACCATGAAAGGCGTTGGTTGCTTAAGACAGCAGGACGGTGGCCATGGAAGTCGGAATCCGCTAAGGAGTGTGTAACAACTCACCTGCCGAAGCAACTAGCCCTGAAAATGGATGGCGCTGAAGCGTCGTGCCTATACTCGGCCGTCAGTCTGGCAGTCATGGCCGGTCCTTGCGGCCGGCCGCGAAGCCCTGACGAGTAGGAGGGTCGCGGCGGTGGGCGCAGAAGGGTCTGGGCGTGAGCCTGCCTGGAGCCGCCGTCGGTGCAGATCTTGGTGGTAGTAGCAAATACTCCAGCGAGGCCCTGGAGGGCTGACGCGGAGAAGGGTTTCGTGTGAACAGCCGTTGCACACGAGTCAGTCGATCCTAAGCCCTAGGAGAAATCCGATGTTGATGGGGGCCGTCATAGCATGATGCACTTTGTGCTGGCCCCCGTTGGGCGAAAGGGAATCCGGTTCCTATTCCGGAACCCGGCAGCGGAACCGATACAAGTCGGGCCCCTCTTTTAGAGATGCTCGTCGGGGTAACCCAAAAGGACCCGGAGACGCCGTCGGGAGATCGGGGAAGAGTTTTCTTTTCTGCATGAGCGTTCGAGTTCCCTGGAATCCTCTAGCAGGGAGATAGGGTTTGGAACGCGAAGAGCACCGCAGTTGCGGCGGTGTCCCGATCTTCCCCTCGGACCTTGAAAATCCGGGAGAGGGCCACGTGGAGGTGTCGCGCCGGTTCGTACCCATATCCGCAGCAGGTCTCCAAGGTGAAGAGCCTCTAGTCGATAGAATAATGTAGGTAAGGGAAGTCGGCAAATTGGATCCGTAACTTCGGGATAAGGATTGGCTCTGAGGATCGGGGCGTGTCGGGCTTGGTCGGGAAGTGGGTCAGCGCTAACGTGCCGGGCCTGGGCGAGGTGAGTGCCGTAGGGGTGCCTGTAAGTGCGGGCGTTTAGCGCGGGCGTGGTCTGCTCTCGCCGTTGGTCGGCCTCGTGCTGGCCGGCGGTGCAGGATGCGCGCGCCTGCGCGGCGTTCGCGCCCCGGTGCTTCAACCTGCGTGCAGGATCCGAGCTCGGTCCCGTGCCTTGGCCTCCCACGGATCTTCCTTGCTGCGAGGCCGCGTCCGCCTTAGCGTGCTCCTCCGGGGGCGCGCGGGTGCGCGGATTCTCTTCGGCCGCCATTCAACGATCAACTCAGAACTGGCACGGACTGGGGGAATCCGACTGTCTAATTAAAACAAAGCATTGCGATGGCCCTAGCGGGTGTTGACGCAATGTGATTTCTGCCCAGTGCTCTGAATGTCAACGTGAAGAAATTCAAGCAAGCGCGGGTAAACGGCGGGAGTAACTATGACTCTCTTTAGGTGGCCAAGTGGCGGCGGTGTGGCTGCATCCGGACTTGGCTTTTCGAAGTGCGGTCTTGATGTAGTCGTGCTGCTGCTGCGAGGTGCCTTCCTTGGGTTATGGTTACAGGGAGAGTGATGCGCAATACATGGGCCTAGCCCTCTTAGCCTCTCCTCTCCTGCGGTCTTCTCCCCTTCTCGTGGGCCCGCTGATTTTCGCAGAGTGGAAGACCGCACCAGGGGCTTGGGGGGGTTACCAGCCCCCCCTCGCACTATCCCTTTTTTTTTAGTTGGGGGCAGTATTCAGAGAAAAAGTGGTGGCCCTTCCGCTGAAGGTGCCACCCCAACTCCCCCAGCACCTAGCCGGCCAACCGGCCGTGCCGAAAATCTTGTAACTTTTGCAGCTGTATACGCCTGTAGTGAGTGCCACCGCAGCTTCACCACCAAGAACGGTCTCGGGGTCCATCGCCGCCGCCAACACCTTGCGGCCGCCAACGCGGAGATCGTCACGGAGAGGCATCGCGCGAGGTGGACGGAGGAAGAAGTCCTGTCGCTCGCCAAGGCGGAGGCCGAACTGTTCCTCGAGAGGGACGCCCGGTTCTTCTTTGTAAATCAAGAGCTCATCAGGATGTTCCCCGACCGAACGCTTGAGGCAATCAAGTGCCGACGGCGGCAAGCTGCCCACAAGCAGCTTGTCCGCCAATTCATGGAGGCGCTTGAGATCGGTCGGGGGGAAGAGCCGGCGTCCCGCCGGGGAGCAGCGAGCCCGCTGCCAGACGCGGGCGAGGCCGCTGCGCCGCCCGTCGACGCAGCCGAGGACTTCGCGGCCGACACCACCGGGCCGCCGCCGGAGGGGCCGACTGACGCCGCCATCTGGGAGCATCTGGCGGGGCTACCCGCTTCCGCCCAGCGTTTCTCTGCCCTGGATCGTGTCATAGGTCTGGGGCGGGGCACGCCGCCCGATGTCATCCTGGGCATGCTCCCGGATGCCCTTGCGTCGGTCGGGTCCAGAGGGGAGAGATCGATCACCAGGACACAGCGGCCGCGCCAACCATCGAAGCGGCCGCCTGCCGCGCCGCCGACGCAGAAGCGCAAGCGGCGCCGCTGGGAGTACGCGAGAACGCAGGATGCCTTCCGACG
>NW_026047450.1:405000-410000 GCF_023864345.2 Schistocerca serialis cubense
CCAACCGCCAAACTCGCAACGCCAGCGGATGAACGGCGGAAGTTTCCCGCACTCGTAATGTGCAATCCACACCTATAACTTGCGTTTCATGAAGAGTTATGTCCAATATGCGACATTCCCGCTGTCCCTATACATGAGCTGCGAGCTGTACCACGTACAAGCTACAGACGCGATCGCATTGCTCACTGTACTGATTCCCATGCCGAGCGATCAGCTAGGACGCGCCCCATCCATGTCGGTACCCGTGGGCGTCGCACTCGCAGTCACAAAAAACGCTGGGCAAATATATTTCTCGGAAGAGTAACGACAGTCCGAGCCTCCTGCGTGGGAAGAGTCTTTCTAGGCCCTGACCCACGGGAAGGGTGTAGCTTCCCCCATCCCGGACATTTGACGTCGTCACACTACCGGTATTGACTAATAGACTGATTGCTGATAATCATTAGCCATACACTGGGGGAAACGGCCGACAGGGCCGGCAACATAGTGGAGCCGCAGTGTCACTAATGTACAGAGATAGAACAGTTTCGACTGGAACCAGAGTAACCGTAGACACGGCACTGATTAGTAATAGATGCAGAGCCATCAGAATACAGATAATATATACAACCGTCCCTATACATGCTGAAAGACTCTGCACATAATGAGAACCACACGTCAGCCAGACACTCTTATCACACACTACTCTCTTATCACACACTACTCTCTGCCTGTAACAGGCACACACACACACAATATCTAACCACCAGCATGGAAGAACATCCAGTGCATCCTCTCCGCCACATTACACAATCCACACTATCATAACCAGACCGGGAGGTCCACCCAGAAAACAGAATATCCCACCCTTCCGACATCCGCCATTGCTCAGCTAAGCCACGAACACCCACACATGTCCTACACAGGGGTGCACCCAACATCACAATACTGCCTCCTGTCACAGTACACAAACAATGGCAGGAATGAAAGACACAGATCTGCCACAACCTTGGAATCGGAACGCCGCCTGTCATGAGCCACAAGTGCATCCTGACGTGACAAATCGGATGATCCCGCAGGCATGCACTTACGATAATCACTATCAACGAACCTGCCGCCCCCCCCCCCCCCAAATACACCTTTCCCTACAACAATGTGTACCTTAACCTAAGCTATATTGTACCTTAATTTAAGCTATATCGTACCTTAACCTAACCGACATTGCGCCTTAACCTAACCTACGTTGTACCTTAACCTAACCTACGTTGTACCTTAACCTAACCTACGTTGTACCTTAACCTAACCTACGTTGTACCTTAACCTAAACTACGTTGTACCTTAACCTAACCTACGTTGTACCTTAACCTAACCTACGTTGTACCTTAACCTAACCTACGTTGTACCTTAACCTAACCTACGTTGTACCTTAACCTAACCTACGTTGTACCTTAACCTAACCTACGTTGTACCTTAACCTAACCTACGTTGTACCTTAACCTAACCTACGTTGTACCTTAACCTAACCTACGTTGTACCTTAACCTAACCTACGTTGTACCTTAACCTAACCTACGTTGTACCTTAACCTAACCTACGTTGTGCCTTAACCTAACCCATGTTGTGCCTTAACCTAACCCATGTTGTGCCTTAACCTAACCCATGTTATGCCTTAACCTAACCCATGTTGTGCCTTAACCTAACCCATGTTGTGCCTTAACCTAACCCATGTTGTGCCTTAACCTAACCCATGTTGTGCCTTAACCTAACCCATGTTGTGCCTTAACCTAACCCATGTTGTGCCTTAACCTAACCCATGTTGTGCCTTAACCTAACCCATGTTGTGCCTTAACCTAACCCATGTTGTGCCTTAACCTAACCCATGTTGTGCCTTAACCTAACCCATGTTGTGCCTTAACCTAACCCATGTTGTGCCTTAACGTAACCCATATTGTGCCTTAACCTAACCCATATTGTACCTTAACCTAACCCATATTGTACCTTAACCTAACCCATATTGTACCTTAACCTAACCCATGTTGTACCTTAACGTAACCCATGTTGTGCCTTAACGTAACCCAATTTGTGCCTTAACGTAACCCATGTTGTGCCTTAACGTAACCCAATTTGTGCCTTAACGTAACCCAATTTGTGCCTTAACGTAACCCAATTTGTGCCTTAACGTAACCCAATTTGTGCCTTAACGTAACCCAATTTGTGCCTTAACGTAACCCAATTTGTGCCTTAACGTAACCCAATTTGTGCCTTAACGTAACCCAATTTGTGCCTTAACGTAACCCAATTTGTGCCTTAACGTAACCCAATTTGTGCCTTAACGTAACCCATGTTGTGCCTTAACGTAACCCATGTTGTGCCTTAACGTAACCCATGTTGTGCCTTAACGTAACCCATGTTGTGCCTTAACGTAACCCATGTTGTGCCTTAACGTAACCTAATTTGTGCCTTAACGTAACCTAATTTGTGCCTTAACGTAACCTAATTTGTGCCTTAACGTAACCTAATTTGTGCCTTAACGTAACCTAATTTGTGCCTTAACGTAACCTAATTTGTGCCTTAACGTAACCCATGTTGTGCCTTAACGTAACCCATGTTGTGCCTTAACGTAACCCATGTTGTGCCTTAACATAACCTAATTTGCGCTTTAACGTAACCCATGTTGTGCCTTAACCTAACCTATATTGCGCCTCAACCTAACCTATATTGCGCCTCAACATAACCTATATTGCGCCTTAACCTGACGCACGTTGTCGCTGAACCTGCTCTGTAATTGTTATGCAACTCGTTAAATTAGTGTAGTGTTGCCTAACCGCAACCCTCGCAATATAGTTCGCTATTCGCACTGCCCGGTCCCCTGTGTATCGCGTCATGTTAAACACCTTGCAGGTGTTGCTGACTTTCCACATGCTCCTGCTATACACTCTAATGTGGATAGCAGCAGGACGTACATGCCCCCCCCCCTTCCCCCCTGCCTTCGCAAGCTGGTCGTTGAGAAGTTTGCATGTTCAATGCCCTTCGCATGCCGACGTACTCAGCCTACGTTGTGGTACGGCCTGTCACCTGTCCGCCGATGTACGCAAAACCCACAAACTGTACTGCACATTGGTCCGTATGTACTGAATGATACATCGTGGCACATGTGTGACCGTACGACGACTGCGCCTAGCAACGGCAGACCATACAGTCCAAATATTGTGCACGCAGCTACGTGTCGTCTCCCTATAAGAGCTGGATTGCAGTGTGGTACGCCATTCAGACGTGTGGGAGGAACGGACGCCCTGGATGGCGATCAGCATGAGCAGTCTGTTGATGTGGTGGAGCGTGTATTCGGACGTAGTCGTCTCTTCTCACACACCGTGATAGCATGTTGCACCGCGTTCCACATCTGCGACATCCTGCAGAGGCCGGCTGACAGTCGTTCGCGCAATGGACACCGCATACGTACGGGGGCTACCTTCCACGTGTTCTCGAGGCGTGCACATGTTGTTGCGTCTATGTGGGCAGACGTAGTGTGTTGTGACACCTGACACAGGCATGCAATACTCGTTGCAAATGGCGATGGACGTCTACGTTTGCTGGTGACGTTACGCAAATGAACAACAGGTAACCCGTTGTGGTGCGGTTGTTCTCGCTAGAGGTGAATCAGTGTTGGCGACGATCGGTCGAGCTATTAACCGGTTGTTTCAGGGATACCCACCATGCCCACGAACGTGAAAGGGGACCCACCATGCCCACGAACGTGAAAGGGGATCTGGGTGTGAGGCGATACGCGGCGGTGGCTGGGTGGGACCGTCCCCGGCCGGTGAGGGGGGGCCGCCCGGCGTGCTGGCAGCGCGGTGCGTGGGCGCACGCGCTACAGCCGGCTGGTGGGGGCGGCCAGTGGCAGGCGCGCCGGCCGACGGACGCGGCAGGCGGCGCAGCTGCGCGCCGGCGCCCCCTGCTCGCGGCGCCTTGCGGCCAAAGTAGGTCCTCGCGGGCCCGGTGCGAAGCGCGGTGGCCATCTGCAGTGTGCTGGTCCGATTGAGGACTGTGTGCGCTGAGGATGCGCCGCCGCTCGGCGCTCGGCGCCGCGACGCCGTCTGCTGCTCGGTCGCCCCAGCGGTTCTCGCAGGTGGTTTGTATCGCAGCTGTGCGGACGTGTTGGCGCGTGCGCTGTGCTGGGAGAGTTCGCTTCGGCACCCAAGTGGGGCTTTTGTCCTTCTGTGGCGCTGGCGTTGGAGCTGCCGGTCACCGTAGGTGGCGCGTGTTGTCTCCCGCCGGCAATGCCACGACAGCACGCTCCCGGGCCTCTGTCGGCAGCGGCAAGCTCAGTTGGGAGCACGGGTGGTCGCACCTAAAGCGTCTACTCGCCTAACTCCGGGCGATTGCGCCTCTCTCGAACCCGACCAAGTACTTAGGACGGCGCTGCGCGCCGCCGGGACCTGAGAGGGTTTCGAGGTGTGTTGTGCAGGGGAGCTCAGCCTCCTCCTGTTTGCAGAATAATTGAGCGGACGCTTGCGTGTTCGCGCGGGCCCCCGGGACACACTCCCGGGCGGCCGGCTGCTCAGCTCTAGTTGACGCAGCTCCCTGGTTGATCCTGCCAGTAGTCATATGCTTGTCTCAAAGATTAAGCCATGCATGTCTCAGTACAAGCCGCATTAAGGTGAAACCGCGAATGGCTCATTAAATCAGTTATGGTTCCTTAGATCGTACCCACGTTACTTGGATAACTGTGGTAATTCTAGAGCTAATACATGCAAACAGAGTCCCGACCAGAGATGGAAGGGACGCTTTTATTAGATCAAAACCAATCGGTCGGCTCGTCCGGTCCGTTTGCCTTGGTGACTCTGAATAACTTTGGGCTGATCGCACGGTCCTCGTACCGGCGACGCATCTTTCAAATGTCTGCCTTATCAACTGTCGATGGTAGGTTCTGCGCCTACCATGGTTGTAACGGGTAACGGGGAATCAGGGTTCGATTCCGGAGAGGGAGCCTGAGAAACGGCTACCACATCCAAGGAAGGCAGCAGG
>NW_026047450.1:415000-417500 GCF_023864345.2 Schistocerca serialis cubense
AGCGCGGGTAAACGGCGGGAGTAACTATGACTCTCTTAGCCTCTCCTCTCCTGCGGTCTTCTCCCCTTCTCGTGGGCCCGCTGATTTTCGCAGAGTGGAAGACCGCACCAGGGGCTTGGGGGGGTTACCAGCCCCCCCTCGCATTATCCCTTTTTTAGTTGGGGGCAGCAATCAAGGAAATAAAAGTGGTGGCCCTTCCGCTGAAGGTGCCACCCCAGCTTCCCCAGCACCTAGCCGGCCAACCGGCCGTGCCGAAAATCTTGTAACTTTAGCAGCTATCTACACCTGTAGTGAGTGCCACCGCAGTTTCACCACCAAGAACGGTCTCGGGGTCCATCGCCGCCGCCAACATCTAGCGGCCGTCAACGCGGAGATCGTGACGGAGAGGCATCGCGCGAGGTGGACGGAGGAAGAAGTCCTGTCGCTCGCCAAGGCAGAGGCCGAACTGTTCCTTGAGAGGGACGCCCGGTTCTTCTTCGTTAATCAAGAGCTTATCAGGATGTTCCCCGACCGAACGCTTGAGGCAATCAAGTGCCGACGGCGGCAAGCTGCCCACAAGCAGCTTGTCCGCCAATTCATGGAGGCGCTTGAGATCGGTCGGGGGGAAGAGCCGGCGTCCCGCCGGGGAGCAGCGAGCCCGCTGCCTGACGCGGGCGAGGCCGCTGCGCCGCCCGTCGACGCAGCCGAGGACTTCGCGGCCGACACCACCGGGCCGCCGCCGGAGGGGCCGACTGACGCCGCCATCTGGGAGCATCTGGCGGGGCTACCTGCTTCCGCCCAGCGTTTCTCTGCCCTGGATCGTGTCATAGGTCTGGGGCGGGGCACGCCGCCCGATGTCATCCTGGGCATGCTCCCGGATGCCCTTGCGTCGGTCGGGTCCAGAGGGGAGAGATCGATCACCAGGACACAGCGGCCGCGCCAACCATCGAAGCGGCCGCCTGCCGCGCCGCCGACGCAGAAGCGCAAGCGGCGCCGCTGGGAGTACGCGAGAACGCAGGATGCCTTCCGACGGTCGCGTGCACGTTGCGTGCGCGGCCTCTTGGATGGCACCCTGCTCCAGCCGCCACCTGCCATCCCTGGTCTGCTGGACTTCTGGGCGGACCTCTTCACAAAGAAGCCCGTCTCCACCGCGGGCTTCATCCGTGACCGCCTCCTCCCGCACTCGGAGCCTGTCGCTCTTGAGTGCCTATGGGGGCCGGTCACACATGAGGAGGTCGCCGCCGCGTTGCCGCCCAGGGGATCAGCGGCCGGGCCGGACGGCCTTACCCCAGCGGAGTTGCGGCGCCTGCCGCACGAAGTCCTGGTGAAAGTGATGAATCTCTTCCTTCTGGCCCGCGCCCTCCCGGAACGCCTGCTTCGCGCGCGGACGTCCCTTCTCCCGAAAACGGCTGCACCAACATCCCCCGCTGACTTTCGCCCCATTACGGTCTGCTCGGTGTTGGCGCGGACCTTTCACAAGGTTCTCGCGTCACGCCTGATGCGTGCTTGTGCTGTGGACGAACGTCAGCGGGCATTCATCCCTCGGGATGGGATGTTGGAAAATACTTTCATCTTGGACACTGCTCTCACCGACGCAGTTCGCTCCTGCCGCTCTGTCTTTGTGGCGTCGATCGACGTTTCGAAGGCATTCGATTCGGTGGATCATGCTGCCCTTCGCCCCGTGCTGAAGGCGCATGGCCTACCGGATTGCTTTGTCGAGTACGTCGAGCGGTGCTACGAGGGCAGCACGACAGTGATAGCGGACGGCGCCGGCGTGGGCGTGTCTGTGCAGCCAGCACGGGGCGTTCGCCAGGGCGATCCCCTCTCCCCCCTCCTGTTCAACTTTGCGGTGGACTACGTTTTAGGCCAACTGCCCTCCCACATCGGAGCTCGGATCCTCGGTCGCAGAGTCAACGCTGCGGCCTTTGCAGATGACGTCTTGCTGTTTGCAGCGACCCCGAGGGGCTTGCAGTCCCTCATCGACGCAGCTACCGCAGCCCTCGCCCACCTGGGGCTGCAGATCAACGCCCGGAAGTGTTTCACCCTCGCCTTAGTCGCGTCAGGGCGCGAGAAGAAGGTGAAGGTGGACAGCAATGTCACCTTCACAGCAGGCAATACCACCATGCCTGCCCTGCGTGTGGGTGAAACCTTCCGGTACCTGGGGCTGCAATTTTCCACGGCGGGTCGCTGCGTCTTCAATCCACGTCGCCACCTGGTGGAGCAGCTTGACGTCATCTCCCGAGCTCCGCTGAAGCCGCAACAGCGCCTCCACGCTCTCACCAACGTACTTCTCCCTGGCCTGTACCACGGGCTGGCCCTCAGCCGCACCCGGGTGGGTGCATTGAAGTCGGCCGACATCACCATCCGGGCCGCCGTCAGGAGATGGTTCCGCCTTCCGGCGGACACCCCCCTGGGATACTTCCACGCTCCTGTTGCCCAGGGGGGCCTCGGCATCCCATCTTGCCGATGGATGGGTCCGACCCTCCGTCGGTCCCGTCTCCTGGCGCTGAGGAAGATAGGG
>NW_026047450.1:422500-425000 GCF_023864345.2 Schistocerca serialis cubense
TTAACCTAACCTACGTTGTACCTTAACCTAACCTACGTTGTACCTTAACCTAACCTACGTTGTACCTTAACCTAACCTACGTTGTACCTTAACCTAACCTACGTTGTGCCTTAACCTAACCCATGTTGTGCCTTAACCTAACCCATGTTGTGCCTTAACCTAACCCATGTTGTGCCTTAACCTAACCCATGTTGTGCCTTAACCTAACCCATGTTGTGCCTTAACCTAACCCATGTTGTGCCTTAACCTAACCCATGTTGTGCCTTAACCTAACCCATGTTGTGCCTTAACCTAACCCATGTTGTGCCTTAACCTAACCCATGTTGTGCCTTAACCTAACCCATGTTGTGCCTTAACCTAACCCATGTTGTGCCTTAACCTAACCCATGTTGTGCCTTAACCTAACCCATGTTGTGCCTTAACCTAACCCATGTTGTGCCTTAACGTAACCCATATTGTGCCTTAACCTAACCCATATTGTACCTTAACCTAACCCATATTGTACCTTAACCTAACCCATATTGTACCTTAACCTAACCCATATTGTACCTTAACCTAACCCATGTTGTACCTTAACGTAACCCATGTTGTGCCTTAACGTAACCCAATTTGTGCCTTAACGTAACCCATGTTGTGCCTTAACGTAACCCAATTTGTGCCTTAACGTAACCCAATTTGTGCCTTAACGTAACCCAATTTGTGCCTTAACGTAACCCAATTTGTGCCTTAACGTAACCCAATTTGTGCCTTAACGTAACCCAATTTGTGCCTTAACGTAACCCAATTTGTGCCTTAACGTAACCCAATTTGTGCCTTAACGTAACCCAATTTGTGCCTTAACGTAACCCATGTTGTGCCTTAACGTAACCCATGTTGTGCCTTAACGTAACCCATGTTGTGCCTTAACGTAACCCATGTTGTGCCTTAACGTAACCCATGTTGTGCCTTAACGTAACCTAATTTGTGCCTTAACGTAACCTAATTTGTGCCTTAACGTAACCTAATTTGTGCCTTAACGTAACCTAATTTGTGCCTTAACGTAACCTAATTTGTGCCTTAACGTAACCTAATTTGTGCCTTAACGTAACCCATGTTGTGCCTTAACGTAACCCATGTTGTGCCTTAACGTAACCCATGTTGTGCCTTAACGTAACCCATGTTGTGCCTTAACATAACCTAATTTGCGCTTTAACGTAACCCATGTTGTGCCTTAACCTAACCTATATTGCGCCTCAACCTAACCTATATTGCGCCTCAACATAACCTATATTGCGCCTTAACCTGACGCACGTTGTCGCTGAACCTGCTCTGTAATTGTTATGCAACTCGTTAAATTAGTGTAGTGTTGCCTAACCGCAACCCTCGCAATATAGTTCGCTATTCGCACTGCCCGGTCCCCTGTGTATCGCGTCATGTTAAACACCTTGCAGGTGTTGCTGACTTTCCACATGCTCCTGCTATACACTCTAATGTGGATAGCAGCAGGACGTACATGCCCCCCCCCCTTCCCCCCTGCCTTCGCAAGCTGGTCGTTGAGAAGTTTGCATGTTCAATGCCCTTCGCATGCCGACGTACTCAGCCTACGTTGTGGTACGGCCTGTCACCTGTCCGCCGATGTACGCAAAACCCACAAACTGTACTGCACATTGGTCCGTATGTACTGAATGATACATCGTGGCACATGTGTGACCGTACGACGACTGCGCCTAGCAACGGCAGACCATACAGTCCAAATATTGTGCACGCAGCTACGTGTCGTCTCCCTATAAGAGCTGGATTGCAGTGTGGTACGCCATTCAGACGTGTGGGAGGAACGGACGCCCTGGATGGCGATCAGCATGAGCAGTCTGTTGATGTGGTGGAGCGTGTATTCGGACGTAGTCGTCTCTTCTCACACACCGTGATAGCATGTTGCACCGCGTTCCACATCTGCGACATCCTGCAGAGGCCGGCTGACAGTCGTTCGCGCAATGGACACCGCATACGTACGGGGGCTACCTTCCACGTGTTCTCGAGGCGTGCACATGTTGTTGCGTCTATGTGGGCAGACGTAGTGTGTTGTGACACCTGACACAGGCATGCAATACTCGTTGCAAATGGCGATGGACGTCTACGTTTGCTGGTGACGTTACGCAAATGAACAACAGGTAACCCGTTGTGGTGCGGTTGTTCTCGCTAGAGGTGAATCAGTGTTGGCGACGATCGGTCGAGCTATTAACCGGTTGTTTCAGGGATACCCACCATGCCCACGAACGTGAAAGGGGACCCACCATGCCCACGAACGTGAAAGGGGATCTGGGTGTGAGGCGATACGCGGCGGTGGCTGGGTGGGACCGTCCCCGGCCGGTGAGGGGGGGCCGCCCGGCGTGCTGGCAGCGCGGTGCGTGGGCGCACGCGCTACAGCCGGCTGGTGGGGGCGGCCAGTGGCAGGCGCGCCGGCCGACGGACGCGGCAGGCGGCGCAGCTGCGCGCCGGCGCCCCCTGCTCGCGGCGCCTTGCG
>NW_026047450.1:435000-440000 GCF_023864345.2 Schistocerca serialis cubense
ACCGTCCACAGTAAACATTCGACACCTCCATCTACAGGGATCCGACGGAACTACGCCAACCATGCTGGCAAAACAGTATCGCCATCTATGCAAATACGGCGAAACCACATGCGATAGCTCCATCTATGCGAATCTGACAACACTACGTCCGCCATGTCGAGCGCACCACAAAACATACCGCCATCTGTAGGTCTCCCTCAGCATGAGCTCCTGCAACGACGATACCGCCATCTATGGGACGCCAAGCCGACTAAGACATCGATGGGCCCACAGTGCCCATCTTTCGACGCCACCCACAAAGCATGCAGCCTCTGTCGACCACAGCACCCAAACGCCAGTGCCTCTGCCGCACAACGTCGTGGACCGGCAATCACACCACCCGCACCCGCTCGTGCCCCACCCCAACCGCCAAACTCGCAACGCCAGCGGATGAACGGCGGAAGTTTCCCGCACTCGTAATGTGCAATCCACACCTATAACTTGCGTTTCATGAAGAGTTATGTCCAATATGCGACATTCCCGCTGTCCCTATACATGAGCTGCGAGCTGTACCACGTACAAGCTACAGACGCGATCGCATTGCTCACTGTACTGATTCCCATGCCGAGCGATCAGCTAGGACGCGCCCCATCCATGTCGGTACCCGTGGGCGTCGCACTCGCAGTCACAAAAAACGCTGGGCAAATATATTTCTCGGAAGAGTAACGACAGTCCGAGCCTCCTGCGTGGGAAGAGTCTTTCTAGGCCCTGACCCACGGGAAGGGTGTAGCTTCCCCCATCCCGGACATTTGACGTCGTCACACTACCGGTATTGACTAATAGACTGATTGCTGATAATCATTAGCCATACACTGGGGGAAACGGCCGACAGGGCCGGCAACATAGTGGAGCCGCAGTGTCACTAATGTACAGAGATAGAACAGTTTCGACTGGAACCAGAGTAACCGTAGACACGGCACTGATTAGTAATAGATGCAGAGCCATCAGAATACAGATAATATATACAACCGTCCCTATACATGCTGAAAGACTCTGCACATAATGAGAACCACACGTCAGCCAGACACTCTTATCACACACTACTCTCTTATCACACACTACTCTCTGCCTGTAACAGGCACACACACACACAATATCTAACCACCAGCATGGAAGAACATCCAGTGCATCCTCTCCGCCACATTACACAATCCACACTATCATAACCAGACCGGGAGGTCCACCCAGAAAACAGAATATCCCACCCTTCCGACATCCGCCATTGCTCAGCTAAGCCACGAACACCCACACATGTCCTACACAGGGGTGCACCCAACATCACAATACTGCCTCCTGTCACAGTACACAAACAATGGCAGGAATGAAAGACACAGATCTGCCACAACCTTGGAATCGGAACGCCGCCTGTCATGAGCCACAAGTGCATCCTGACGTGACAAATCGGATGATCCCGCAGGCATGCACTTACGATAATCACTATCAACGAACCTGCCGCCCCCCCCCCCCCAAATACACCTTTCCCTACAACAATGTGTACCTTAACCTAAGCTATATTGTACCTTAACTTAAGCTATATCGTACCTTAACCTAACCGACATTGCGCCTTAACCTAACCTACGTTGTACCTTAACCTAACCTACGTTGTACCTTAACCTAACCTACGTTGTACCTTAACCTAACCTACGTTGTACCTTAACCTAACCTACGTTGTACCTTAACCTAACCTACGTTGTACCTTAACCTAACCTACGTTGTACCTTAACCTAACCTACGTTGTACCTTAACCTAACCTACGTTGTACCTTAACCTAACCTACGTTGTACCTTAACCTAACCTACGTTGTACCTTAACCTAACCTACGTTGTACCTTAACCTAACCTACGTTGTACCTTAACCTAACCTACGTTGTACCTTAACCTAACCTACGTTGTGCCTTAACCTAACCCATGTTGTGCCTTAACCTAACCCATGTTGTGCCTTAACCTAACCCATGTTGTGCCTTAACCTAACCCATGTTGTGCCTTAACCTAACCCATGTTGTGCCTTAACCTAACCCATGTTGTGCCTTAACCTAACCCATGTTGTGCCTTAACCTAACCCATGTTGTGCCTTAACCTAACCCATGTTGTGCCTTAACCTAACCCATGTTGTGCCTTAACCTAACCCATGTTGTGCCTTAACCTAACCCATGTTGTGCCTTAACCTAACCCATATTGTGCCTTAACCTAACCCATATTGTACCTTAACCTAACCCATATTGTACCTTAACCTAACCCATATTGTACCTTAACCTAACCCATATTGTACCTTAACCTAACCCATATTGTACTTAAACCTAACCCATGTTGTACCTTAACGTAACCCATGTTGTGCCTTAACGTAACCCAATTTGTGCCTTAACGTAACCCATGTTGTGCCTTAACGTAACCCAATTTGTGCCTTAACGTAACCCAATTTGTGCCTTAACGTAACCCAATTTGTGCCTTAACGTAACCCAATTTGTGCCTTAACGTAACCCAATTTGTGCCTTAACGTAACCCAATTTGTGCCTTAACGTAACCCAATTTGTGCCTTAACGTAACCCAATTTGTGCCTTAACGTAACCCAATTTGTGCCTTAACGTAACCCAATTTGTGCCTTAACGTAACCCATGTTGTGCCTTAACGTAACCCATGTTGTGCCTTAACGTAACCCATGTTGTGCCTTAACGTAACCCATGTTGTGCCTTAACGTAACCCATGTTGTGCCTTAACGTAACCCATGTTGTGCCTTAACGTAACCTAATTTGTGCCTTAACGTAACCTAATTTGTGCCTTAACGTAACCTAATTTGTGCCTTAACGTAACCTAATTTGTGCCTTAACGTAACCTAATTTGTGCCTTAACGTAACCTAATTTGTGCCTTAACGTAACCCATGTTGTGCCTTAACGTAACCCATGTTGTGCCTTAACGTAACCCATGTTGTGCCTTAACGTAACCCATGTTGTGCCTTAACATAACCTAATTTGCGCTTTAACGTAACCCATGTTGTGCCTTAACCTAACCTATATTGCGCCTCAACCTAACCCATATTGCGCCTCAACATAACCTATATTGCGCCTTAACCTGACGCACGTTGTCGCTGAACCTGCTCTGTAATTGTTATGCAACTCGTTAAATTAGTGTAGTGTTGCCTAACCGCAACCCTCGCAATATAGTTCGCTATTCGCACTGCCCGGTCCCCTGTGTATCGCGTCATGTTAAACACCTTGCAGGTGTTGCTGACTTTCACATGCTCCCTGCTATACACTCTAATGTGGATAGCAGCAGGACGTACATGCCCCCCCCCCCTTCCCCCCTGCCTTCGCAAGCTGGTCGTTGAGAAGTTTGCATGATTCAATGCCCTTCGCATGCCGACGTACTCAGCCTACGTTGTGGTACGGCCTGTCACCTGTCCGCCGATGTACGCAAAACCCACAAACTGTACTGCACATTGGTCCGTATGTACTGAATGATACATCGTGGCACATGTGTGACCGTACGACGACTGCGCCTAGCAACGGCAGACCATACAGTCCAAATATTGTGCACGCAGCTACGTGTCGTCTCCCTATAAGAGCTGGATTGCAGTGTGGTACGCCATTCAGACGTGTGGGAGGAACGGACGCCCTGGATGGCGATCAGCATGAGCAGTCTGTTGATGTGGTGGAGCGTGTATTCGGACGTAGTCGTCTCTTCTCACACACCGTGATAGCATGTTGCACCGCGTTCCACATCTGCGACATCC
This sequence comes from Schistocerca serialis cubense, assembly GCF_023864345.2. Lineage (NCBI taxonomy): Eukaryota > Metazoa > Arthropoda > Insecta > Orthoptera > Acrididae > Schistocerca > Schistocerca serialis. The sequence goes on from NW_026047450.1 coordinate 438,767, forward strand.
TGCAGAGGCCGGCTGACAGTCGTTCGCGCAATGGACACCGCATACGTACGGGGGCTACCTTCCACGTGTTCTCGAGGCGTGCACATGTTGTTGCGTCTATGTGGGCAGACGTAGTGTGTTGTGACCACCTGACACAGGCATGCAATACTCGTTGCAAATGGCGATGGACGTCTACGTTTGCTGGTGACGTTACGCAAATGAACAACAGGTAACCCGTTGTGGTGCGGTTGTTCTCGCTAGAGGTGAATCAGTGTTGGCGACGATCGGTCGAGCTATTAACCGGTTGTTTCAGGGATACCCACCATGCCCACGAACGTGAAAGGGGACCCACCATGCCCACGAACGTGAAAGGGGATCTGGGTGTGAGGCGATACGCGGCGGTGGCTGGGTGGGACCGTCCCCGGCCGGTGAGGGGGGGGCCGCCCGGCGTGCTGGCAGCGCGGTGCGTGGGCGCACGCGCTACAGCCGGCTGGTGGGGGCGGCCAGTGGCAGGCGCGCCGGCCGACGGACGCGGCAGGCGGCGCAGCTGCGCGCCGGCGCCCCCTGCTCGCGGCGCCTTGCGCCAAAGTAGGTCCTCGCGGGCCCGGTGCGAAGCGCGGTGGCCATCTGCAGTGTGCTGGTCCGATTGAGGACTGTGTGCGCTGAGGATGCGCCGCCGCTCGGCGCTCGGCGCCGCGACGCCGTCTGCTGCTCGGTCGCCCCAGCGTTCTCGCAGGTGGTTTGTATCGCAGCTGTGCGGACGTGTTGGCGCGTGCGCTGTGCTGGGAGAGTTCGCTTCGGCACCCAAGTGGGGCTTTTGTCCTTCTGTGGCGCTGGCGTTGGAGCTGCCGGTCACCGTAGGTGGCGCGTGTTGTCTCCCGCCGGCAATGCCACGACAGCACGCTCCCGGGCCTCTGTCGGCAGCGGCAAGCTCAGTTGGGAGCACGGGTGGTCGCACCTAAAGCGTCTACTCGCCTAACTCCGGGCGATTGCGCCTCTCTCGAACCCGACCAAGTACTTAGGACGGCGCTGCGCGCCGCCGGGACCTGAGAGGGTTTCGAGGTGTGTTGTGCAGGGGAGCTCAGCCTCCTCCTGTTTGCAGAATTAATTGAGCGGACGCTTGCGTGTTCGCGCGGGCCCCCGGGACACACTCCCGGGCGGCCGGCTGCTCAGCTCTAGTTGACGCAGCTCCCTGGTTGATCCTGCCAGTAGTCATATGCTTGTCTCAAAGATTAAGCCATGCATGTCTCAGTAC
>NW_026047450.1:450000-452500 GCF_023864345.2 Schistocerca serialis cubense
GCCTTAACCTAACCCATGTTGTGCCTTAACCTAACCCATGTTGTGCCTTAACCTAACCCATGTTGTGCCTTAACGTAACCCATATTGTGCCTTAACCTAACCCATATTGTACCTTAACCTAACCCATATTGTACCTTAACCTAACCCATATTGTACCTTAACCTAACCCATGTTGTACCTTAACGTAACCCATGTTGTGCCTTAACGTAACCCAATTTGTGCCTTAACGTAACCCATGTTGTGCCTTAACGTAACCCAATTTGTGCCTTAACGTAACCCAATTTGTGCCTTAACGTAACCCAATTTGTGCCTTAACGTAACCCAATTTGTGCCTTAACGTAACCCAATTTGTGCCTTAACGTAACCCAATTTGTGCCTTAACGTAACCCAATTTGTGCCTTAACGTAACCCATGTTGTGCCTTAACGTAACCCATGTTGTGCCTTAACGTAACCCATGTTGTGCCTTAACGTAACCCATGTTGTGCCTTAACGTAACCCATGTTGTGCCTTAACGTAACCTAATTTGTGCCTTAACGTAACCTAATTTGTGCCTTAACGTAACCTAATTTGTGCCTTAACGTAACCTAATTTGTGCCTTAACGTAACCTAATTTGTGCCTTAACGTAACCTAATTTGTGCCTTAACGTAACCCATGTTGTGCCTTAACGTAACCCATGTTGTGCCTTAACGTAACCCATGTTGTGCCTTAACGTAACCCATGTTGTGCCTTAACATAACCTAATTTGCGCTTTAACGTAACCCATGTTGTGCCTTAACCTAACCTATATTGCGCCTCAACCTAACCTATATTGCGCCTCAACATAACCTATATTGCGCCTTAACCTGACGCACGTTGTCGCTGAACCTGCTCTGTAATTGTTATGCAACTCGTTAAATTAGTGTAGTGTTGCCTAACCGCAACCCTCGCAATATAGTTCGCTATTCGCACTGCCCGGTCCCCTGTGTATCGCGTCATGTTAAACACCTTGCAGGTGTTGCTGACTTTCCACATGCTCCTGCTATACACTCTAATGTGGATAGCAGCAGGACGTACATGCCCCCCCCCTTCCCCCCTGCCTTCGCAAGCTGGTCGTTGAGAAGTTTGCATGTTCAATGCCCTTCGCATGCCGACGTACTCAGCCTACGTTGTGGTACGGCCTGTCACCTGTCCGCCGATGTACGCAAAACCCACAAACTGTACTGCACATTGGTCCGTATGTACTGAATGATACATCGTGGCACATGTGTGACCGTACGACGACTGCGCCTAGCAACGGCAGACCATACAGTCCAAATATTGTGCACGCAGCTACGTGTCGTCTCCCTATAAGAGCTGGATTGCAGTGTGGTACGCCATTCAGACGTGTGGGAGGAACGGACGCCCTGGATGGCGATCAGCATGAGCAGTCTGTTGATGTGGTGGAGCGTGTATTCGGACGTAGTCGTCTCTTCTCACACACCGTGATAGCATGTTGCACCGCGTTCCACATCTGCGACATCCTGCAGAGGCCGGCTGACAGTCGTTCGCGCAATGGACACCGCATACGTACGGGGGCTACCTTCCACGTGTTCTCGAGGCGTGCACATGTTGTTGCGTCTATGTGGGCAGACGTAGTGTGTTGTGACACCTGACACAGGCATGCAATACTCGTTGCAAATGGCGATGGACGTCTACGTTTGCTGGTGACGTTACGCAAATGAACAACAGGTAACTCGTTGTGGTGCGGTTGTTCTCGCTAGAGGTGAATCAGTGTTGGCGACGATCGGTCGAGCTATTAACCGGTTGTTTCAGGGATACCCACCATGCCCACGAACGTGAAAGGGGACCCACCATGCCCACGAACGTGAAAGGGGATCTGGGTGTGAGGCGATACGCGGCGGTGGCTGGGTGGGACCGTCCCCGGCCGGTGAGGGGGGGCCGCCCGGCGTGCTGGCAGCGCGGTGCGTGGGCGCACGCGCTACAGCCGGCTGGTGGGGGCGGCCAGTGGCAGGCGCGCCGGCCGACGGACGCGGCAGGCGGCGCAGCTGCGCGCCGGCGCCCCCTGCTCGCGGCGCCTTGCGGCCAAAGTAGGTCCTCGCGGGCCCGGTGCGAAGCGCGGTGGCCATCTGCAGTGTGCTGGTCCGATTGAGGACTGTGTGCGCTGAGGATGCGCCGCCGCTCGGCGCTCGGCGCCGCGACGCCGTCTGCTGCTCGGTCGCCCCAGCGGTTCTCGCAGGTGGTTTGTATCGCAGCTGTGCGGACGTGTTGGCGCGTGCGCTGTGCTGGGAGAGTTCGCTTCGGCACCCAAGTGGGGCTTTTGTCCTTCTGTGGCGCTGGCGTTGGAGCTGCCGGTCACCGTAGGTGGCGCGTGTTGTCTCCCGCCGGCAATGCCACGACAGCACGCTCCCGGGCCTCTGTCGGCAGCGGCAAGCTCAGTTGGGAGCACGGGTGGTCGCACCTAAAGCGTCTACTCGCCTAACTCCGGGCGATTGCGCCTCTCTCGAACCCGACCAAGTACT
>NW_026047450.1:457500-460000 GCF_023864345.2 Schistocerca serialis cubense
GAGAGGGCCACGTGGAGGTGTCGCGCCGGTTCGTACCCATATCCGCAGCAGGTCTCCAAGGTGAAGAGCCTCTAGTCGATAGAATAATGTAGGTAAGGGAAGTCGGCAAATTGGATCCGTAACTTCGGGATAAGGATTGGCTCTGAGGATCGGGGCGTGTCGGGCTTGGTCGGGAAGTGGGTCAGCGCTAACGTGCCGGGCCTGGGCGAGGTGAGTGCCGTAGGGGTGCCGGTAAGTGCGGGCGTTTAGCGCGGGCGTGGTCTGCTCTCGCCGTTGGTCGGCCTCGTGCTGGCCGGCGGTGCAGGATGCGCGCGCCTGCGCGGCGTTCGCGCCCCGGTGCTTCAACCTGCGTGCAGGATCCGAGCTCGGTCCCGTGCCTTGGCCTCCCACGGATCTTCCTTGCTGCGAGGCCGCGTCCGCCTTAGCGTGCTCCTCCGGGGGCGCGCGGGTGCGCGGATTCTCTTCGGCCGCCATTCAACGATCAACTCAGAACTGGCACGGACTGGGGGAATCCGACTGTCTAATTAAAACAAAGCATTGCGATGGCCCTAGCGGGTGTTGACGCAATGTGATTTCTGCCCAGTGCTCTGAATGTCAACGTGAAGAAATTCAAGCAAGCGCGGGTAAACGGCGGGAGTAACTATGACTCTCTTAAGGTGGCCAAGTGGCGGCGGTGTGGCTGCATCCGGACTTGGCTTTTCGAAGTGCGGTCTTGATGTAGTCGTGCTGCTGCTGTGAGGTGCCTTCCTTGGGTTATAGTTACAGGGAGAGTGATGCGCAATACATGGGCCTAGCCCTCTTAGCCTCTCCTCTCCTGCGGTCTTCTCCCCTTCTCGTGGGCCCGCTGATTTTCGCAGAGTGGAAGACCGCACCAGGGGCTTGGGGGGGTTACCAGCCCCCCCTCGCACTATCCCTTTTTTAGTTGGGGGCAGTAATCAAAGAATAAGTGGTGGCCCTTCCGCTGAAGGTGCCACCCCAACTCCCCCAGCACCTAGCCGGCCAACCGGCCGTGCCGAAAATCTTGTAACTTTTGCAGCTGTATACGCCTGTAGTGAGTGCCACCGCAGCTTCACCACCAAGAACGGTCTCGGGGTCCATCGCCGCCGCCAACACCTTGCGGCCGCCAACGCGGAGATCGTCACGGAGAGGCATCGCGCGAGGTGGACGGAGGAAGAAGTCCTGTTGCTCGCCAAGGCAGAGGCCGAACTGTTCCTCGAGAGGGACGCCCGGTTCTTCTTTGTAAATCAAGAGCTCATCAGGATGTTCCCCGACCGAACGCTTGAGGCAATCAAGTGCCGACGGCGGCAAGCTGCCCACAAGCAGCTTGTCCGCCAATTCATGGAGGCGCTTGAGATCGGTCGGGGGGAAGAGCCGGCGTCCCGCCGGGGAGCAGCGAGCCCGCTGCCTGACGCGGGCGAGGCCGCTGCGCCGCCCGTCGACGCAGCCGAGGACTTCGCGGCCGACACCACCGGGCCGCCGCCGGAGGGGCCGACTGACGCCGCCATCTGGGAGCATCTGGCGGGGCTACCCGCTTCCGCCCAGCGTTTCTCTGCCCTGGATCGTGTCATAGGTCTGGGGCGGGGCACGCCGCCCGATGTCATCCTGGGCATGCTCCCGGATGCCCTTGCGTCGGTCGGGTCCGGAGGGGAGAGATCGATCACCAGGACACAGCGGCCGCGCCAACCATCGAAGCGGCCGCCTGCTGCGCCGCCGACGCAGAAGCGCAAGCGGCGCCGCTGGGAGTACGCGAGAACGCAGGATGCCTTCCGACGGTCGCGTGCACGTTGCGTGCGCGGCCTCTTGGATGGCACCCTGCTCCAGCCGCCACCTGCCATCCCTGGTCTGCTGGACTTCTGGGCGGACCTCTTCACTAAGAAGCCCATCTCCACCGCGGGCTTCATTCGTGACCGCCTCCTCCCGCACTCGGAGCCTGTCGCTCCCGAGTGCCTATGGGGGCCGGTCACACATGAGGAGGTCGCCGCCGCGTTGCCGCCCAGGGGATCAGCAGCCGGGCCGGACGGCCTTACCCCAGCGGAGTTGCGGCGCCTGCCGCATGAAGTCCTGGTGAAAGTGATGAATCTCTTCCTTCTGGCCCGCGCCCTTCCGGAACGCCTGCTTCGCGCGCGGACGTCCCTTCTCCCGAAAACGGCTGCACCAACATCCCCCGCTGACTTTCGCCCCATTACGGTCTGCTCGGTGTTGGCGCGGACCTTTCACAAGGTTCTCGCGTCACGCCTGATGCGCGCATGTGCTGTGGACGAACGTCAGCGGGCATTCATCCCTCGGGATGGGATGTTGGAAAATACCTTCATCTTGGACACTGCTCTCACCGACGCAGTTCGCTCCTGCCGCTCTGTCTTTGTGGCATCGATCGACGTATCCAAGGCATTCGATTCGGTAGATCATGCTGCCCTTCGCCCTGTGCTGAAGGCGCATGGCCTGCCGGATTGCTTTGTCGAGTATGTCGAGCGGTGCTACGAGGGCAGCACGACAGTGATAG
>NW_026047450.1:465000-470000 GCF_023864345.2 Schistocerca serialis cubense
ATCTAACCACCAGCATGGAAGAACATCCAGTGCATCCTCTCCGCCACATTACACAATCCACACTATCATAACCAGACCGGGAGGTCCACCCAGAAAACAGAATATCCCACCCTTCCGACATCCGCCATTGCTCAGCTAAGCCACGAACACCCACACATGTCCTACACAGGGGTGCACCCAACATCACAATACTGCCTCCTGTCACAGTACACAAACAATGGCAGGAATGAAAGACACAGATCTGCCACAACCTTGGAATCGGAACGCCGCCTGTCATGAGCCACAAGTGCATCCTGACGTGACAAATCGGATGATCCCGCAGGCATGCACTTACGATAATCACTATCAACGAACCTGCCGCCCCCCCCCCAAATACACCTTTCCCTACAACAATGTGTACCTTAACCTAAGCTATATTGTACCTTAACTTAAGCTATATCGTACCTTAACCTAACCGACATTGCGCCTTAACCTAACCTACGTTGTACCTTAACCTAACCTACGTTGTACCTTAACCTAACCTACGTTGTACCTTAACCTAACCTACGTTGTACCTTAACCTAACCTACGTTGTACCTTAACCTAACCTACGTTGTACCTTAACCTAACCTACGTTGTACCTTAACCTAACCTACGTTGTACCTTAACCTAACCTACGTTGTACCTTAACCTAACCTACGTTGTACCTTAACCTAACCTACGTTGTACCTTAACCTAACCTACGTTGTACCTTAACCTAACCTACGTTGTACCTTAACCTAACCTACGTTGTGCCTTAACCTAACCCATGTTGTGCCTTAACCTAACCCATGTTGTGCCTTAACCTAACCCATGTTGTGCCTTAACCTAACCCATGTTGTGCCTTAACCTAACCCATGTTGTGCCTTAACCTAACCCATGTTGTGCCTTAACCTAACCCATGTTGTGCCTTAACCTAACCCATGTTGTGCCTTAACCTAACCCATGTTGTGCCTTAACCTAACCCATGTTGTGCCTTAACCTAACCCATGTTGTGCCTTAACCTAACCCATGTTGTGCCTTAACCTAACCCATGTTGTGCCTTAACGTAACCCATATTGTGCCTTAACCTAACCCATATTGTACCTTAACCTAACCCATATTGTACCTTAACCTAACCCATATTGTACCTTAACCTAACCCATGTTGTACCTTAACGTAACCCATGTTGTGCCTTAACGTAACCCAATTTGTGCCTTAACGTAACCCATGTTGTGCCTTAACGTAACCCAATTTGTGCCTTAACGTAACCCAATTTGTGCCTTAACGTAACCCAATTTGTGCCTTAACGTAACCCAATTTGTGCCTTAACGTAACCCAATTTGTGCCTTAACGTAACCCAATTTGTGCCTTAACGTAACCCAATTTGTGCCTTAACGTAACCCAATTTGTGCCTTAACATAACCCAATTTGTGCCTTAACGTAACCCATATTGTGCCTTAACGTAACCCATGTTGTGCCTTAACGTAACCCATGTTGTGCCTTAACGTAACCCATGTTGTGCCTTAACGTAACCTAATTTGTGCCTTAACGTAACCTAATTTGTGCCTTAACGTAACCTAATTTGTGCCTTAACGTAACCTAATTTGTGCCTTAACGTAACCTAATTTGTGCCTTAACGTAACCTAATTTGTGCCTTAACGTAACCCATGTTGTGCCTTAACGTAACCCATGTTGTGCCTTAACGTAACCCATGTTGTGCCTTAACGTAACCCATGTTGTGCCTTAACATAACCTAATTTGCGCTTTAACGTAACCCATGTTGTGCCTTAACCTAACCTATATTGCGCCTCAACCTAACCTATATTGCGCCTCAACATAACCTATATTGCGCCTTAACCTGACGCACGTTGTCGCTGAACCTGCTCTGTAATTGTTATGCAACTCGTTAAATTAGTGTAGTGTTGCCTAACCGCAACCCTCGCAATATAGTTCGCTATTCGCACTGCCCGGTCCCCTGTGTATCGCGTCATGTTAAACACCTTGCAGGTGTTGCTGACTTTCCACATGCTCCTGCTATACACTCTAATGTGGATAGCAGCAGGACGTACATGCCCCCCCCCCTTCCCCCCTGCCTTCGCAAGCTGGTCGTTGAGAAGTTTGCATGTTCAATGCCCTTCGCATGCCGACGTACTCAGCCTACGTTGTGGTACGGCCTGTCACCTGTCCGCCGATGTACGCAAAACCCACAAACTGTACTGCACATTGGTCCGTATGTACTGAATGATACATCGTGGCACATGTGTGACCGTACGACGACTGCGCCTAGCAACGGCAGACCATACAGTCCAAATATTGTGCACGCAGCTACGTGTCGTCTCCCTATAAGAGCTGGATTGCAGTGTGGTACGCCATTCAGACGTGTGGGAGGAACGGACGCCCTGGATGGCGATCAGCATGAGCAGTCTGTTGATGTGGTGGAGCGTGTATTCGGACGTAGTCGTCTCTTCTCACACACCGTGATAGCATGTTGCACCGCGTTCCACATCTGCGACATCCTGCAGAGGCCGGCTGACAGTCGTTCGCGCAATGGACACCGCATACGTACGGGGGCTACCTTCCACGTGTTCTCGAGGCGTGCACATGTTGTTGCGTCTATGTGGGCAGACGTAGTGTGTTGTGACACCTGACACAGGCATGCAATACTCGTTGCAAATGGCGATGGACGTCTACGTTTGCTGGTGACGTTACGCAAATGAACAACAGGTAACCCGTTGTGGTGCGGTTGTTCTCGCTAGAGGTGAATCAGTGTTGGCGACGATCGGTCGAGCTATTAACCGGTTGTTTCAGGGATACCCACCATGCCCACGAACGTGAAAGGGGACCCACCATGCCCACGAACGTGAAAGGGGATCTGGGTGTGAGGCGATACGCGGCGGTGGCTGGGTGGGACCGTCCCCGGCCAGTGAGGGGGGGCCGCCCGGCGTGCTGGCAGCGCGGTGCGTGGGCGCACGCGCTACAGCCGGCTGGTGGGGGCGGCCAGTGGCAGGCGCGCCGGCCGACGGACGCGGCAGGCGGCGCAGCTGCGCGCCGGCGCCCCCTGCTCGCGGCGCCTTGCGGCCAAAGTAGGTCCTCGCGGGCCCGGTGCGAAGCGCGGTGGCCATCTGCAGTGTGCTGGTCCGATTGAGGACTGTGTGCGCTGAGGATGCGCCGCCGCTCGGCGCTCGGCGCCGCGACGCCGTCTGCTGCTCGGTCGCCCCAGCGGTTCTCGCAGGTGGTTTGTATCGCAGCTGTGCGGACGTGTTGGCGCGTGCGCTGTGCTGGGAGAGTTCGCTTCGGCACCCAAGTGGGGCTTTTGTCCTTCTGTGGCGCTGGCGTTGGAGCTGCCGGTCACCGTAGGTGGCGCGTGTTGTCTCCCGCCGGCAATGCCACGACAGCACGCTCCCGGGCCTCTGTCGGCAGCGGCAAGCTCAGTTGGGAGCACGGGTGGTCGCACCTAAAGCGTCTACTCGCCTAACTCCGGGCGATTGCGCCTCTCTCGAACCCGACCAAGTACTTAGGACGGCGCTGCGCGCCGCCGGGACCTGAGAGGGTTTCGAGGTGTGTTGTGCAGGGGAGCTCAGCCTCCTCCTGTTTGCAGAATAATTGAGCGGACGCTTGCGTGTTCGCGCGGGCCCCCGGGACACACTCCCGGGCGGCCGGCTGCTCAGCTCTAGTTGACGCAGCTCCCTGGTTGATCCTGCCAGTAGTCATATGCTTGTCTCAAAGATTAAGCCATGCATGTCTCAGTACAAGCCGCATTAAGGTGAAACCGCGAATGGCTCATTAAATCAGTTATGGTTCCTTAGATCGTACCCACGTTACTTGGATAACTGTGGTAATTCTAGAGCTAATACATGCAAACAGAGTCCCGACCAGAGATGGAAGGGACGCTTTTATTAGATCAAAACCAATCGGTCGGCTCGTCCGGTCCGTTTGCCTTGGTGACTCTGAATAACTTTGGGCTGATCGCACGGTCCTCGTACCGGCGACGCATCTTTCAAATGTCTGCCTTATCAACTGTCGATGGTAGGTTCTGCGCCTACCATGGTTGTAACGGGTAACGGGGAATCAGGGTTCGATTCCGGAGAGGGAGCCTGAGAAACGGCTACCACATCCAAGGAAGGCAGCAGGCGCGCAAATTACCCACTCCCAGCACGGGGAGGTAGTGACGAAAAATAACGATACGGGACTCATCCGAGGCCCCGTAATCGGAATGAGTACACTTTAAATCCTTTAACGAGTATCTATTGGAGGGCAAGTCTGGTGCCAGCAGCCGCGGTAATTCCAGCTCCAATAGCGTATATTAAAGTTGTTGCGGTTAAAAAGCTCGTAGTTGGATTTGTGTCCCACGCTGTTGGTTCACCGCCCGTCGGTGTTTAACTGGCATGTATCATGGGACGTCCTGCCGGTGGGGCGAGCCGAAGGCGTGCGACCGCCTCGTGCGTGCTCGTGCGTCCCGAGGCGGACCCCGTTGAAATCCTACCAGGGTGCTCTTTATTGAGTGTCTCGGTGGGCCGGCACGTTTACTTTGAACAAATTAGAGTGCTTAAAGCAGGCAAGCCCGCCTGAATACTGTGTGCATGGAATAATGGAATAGGACCTCGGTTCTATTTTGTTGGTTTTCGGAACCCGAGGTAATGATTAATAGGGACAGGCGGGGGCATTCGTATTGCGACGTTAGAGGTGAAATTCTTGGATCGTCGCAAGACGAACAGAAGCGAAAGCATTTGCCAAGTATGTTTTCATTAATCAAGAACGAAAGTTAGAGGTTCGAAGGCGATCAGATACCGCCCTAGTTCTAACCATAAACGATGCCAGCCAGCGATCCGCCGCAGTTCCTCCGATGACTCGGCGGGCAGCCTCCGGGAAACCAAAGCTTTTGGGTTCCGGGGGAAGTATGGTTGCAAAGCTGAAACTTAAAGGAATTGACGGAAGGGCACCACCAGGAGTGGAGCCTGCGGCTTAATTTGACTCAACACGGGAAACCTCACCAGGCCCGG
>NW_026047450.1:472500-475000 GCF_023864345.2 Schistocerca serialis cubense
AATCGATCGTCGGAGCTGGGTATAGGGGCGAAAGACTAATCGAACCATCTAGTAGCTGGTTCCCTCCGAAGTTTCCCTCAGGATAGCTGGTACTCGTACGAGTCTCATCCGGTAAAGCGAATGATTAGAGGCCTTGGGGCCGAAACGACCTCAACCTATTCTCAAACTTTAAATGGGTGAGATCTCCGGCTTGCTTGATATGCTGAAGCCGCGAGCAAACGACTCGGATCGGAGTGCCAAGTGGGCCACTTTTGGTAAGCAGAACTGGCGCTGTGGGATGAACCAAACGCCGAGTTAAGGCGCCCGAATCGACGCTCATGGGAAACCATGAAAGGCGTTGGTTGCTTAAGACAGCAGGACGGTGGCCATGGAAGTCGGAATCCGCTAAGGAGTGTGTAACAACTCACCTGCCGAAGCAACTAGCCCTGAAAATGGATGGCGCTGAAGCGTCGTGCCTATACTCGGCCGTCAGTCTGGCAGTCATGGCCGGTCCTTGCGGCCGGCCGCGAAGCCCTGACGAGTAGGAGGGTCGCGGCGGTGGGCGCAGAAGGGTCTGGGCGTGAGCCTGCCTGGAGCCGCCGTCGGTGCAGATCTTGGTGGTAGTAGCAAATACTCCAGCGAGGCCCTGGAGGGCTGACGCGGAGAAGGGTTTCGTGTGAACAGCCGTTGCACACGAGTCAGTCGATCCTAAGCCCTAGGAGAAATCCGATGTTGATGGGGGCCGTCATAGCATGATGCACTTTGTGCTGGCCCCCGTTGGGCGAAAGGGAATCCGGTTCCTATTCCGGAACCCGGCAGCGGAACCGATACAAGTCGGGCCCCTCTTTTAGAGATGCTCGTCGGGGTAACCCAAAAGGACCCGGAGACGCCGTCGGGAGATCGGGGAAGAGTTTTCTTTTCTGCATGAGCGTTCGAGTTCCCTGGAATCCTCTAGCAGGGAGATAGGGTTTGGAACGCGAAGAGCACCGCAGTTGCGGCGGTGTCCCGATCTTCCCCTCGGACCTTGAAAATCCGGGAGAGGGCCACGTGGAGGTGTCGCGCCGGTTCGTACCCATATCCGCAGCAGGTCTCCAAGGTGAAGAGCCTCTAGTCGATAGAATAATGTAGGTAAGGGAAGTCGGCAAATTGGATCCGTAACTTCGGGATAAGGATTGGCTCTGAGGATCGGGGCGTGTCGGGCTTGGTCGGGAAGTGGGTCAGCGCTAACGTGCCGGGCCTGGGCGAGGTGAGTGCCGTAGGGGTGCCGGTAAGTGCGGGCGTTTAGCGCGGGCGTGGTCTGCTCTCGCCGTTGGTCGGCCTCGTGCTGGCCGGCGGTGCAGGATGCGCGCGCCTGCGCGGCGTTCGCGCCCCGGTGCTTCAACCTGCGTGCAGGATCCGAGCTCGGTCCCGTGCCTTGGCCTCCCACGGATCTTCCTTGCTGCGAGGCCGCGTCCGCCTTAGCGTGCTCCTCCGGGGGCGCGCGGGTGCGCGGATTCTCTTCGGCCGCCATTCAACGATCAACTCAGAACTGGCACGGACTGGGGGAATCCGACTGTCTAATTAAAACAAAGCATTGCGATGGCCCTAGCGGGTGTTGACGCAATGTGATTTCTGCCCAGTGCTCTGAATGTCAACGTGAAGAAATTCAAGCAAGCGCGGGTAAACGGCGGGAGTAACTATGACTGGGCGTGACAAGAAGGTGAAGGTCGACGCCGACGTTACCTTCAAAGCGGGCAACGCCACCATGCCCGCCCTACGTGTGGGTGAAACCTTCCGGTATCTGGGACTGCAATTCTCCACCGCGGGTCGCTGCGTGTTCAACCCACGACGCCACCTGGTGGAGCAGCTGGACGTCGTCTCCCGAGCTCCGCTTAAGCCGCAACAGCGCCTCTACGCCCTCACCAACGTACTTCTCCCAGGCCTGTACCAAGGGCTGGCCCTCAGCCGCACCCGAGTGGGTGCGTTGAAAGCGGCAGACGTGACCATCCGGGCCGCCGTCAGGAGATGGTTCCGCCTTCCGGCGGACACTCCCCTGGGCTACTTCCATGCTCCTGTAGCCCAGGGAGGCCTCGGCATCCCATCATGCCGATGGATGGGGCCAACACTCCGCCGGTCCCGTCTCCTGGCGCTGAAGAGGATTGGACCAGCCCCCGACGGTGCAGGCCGGGACGAGGTACAGCGTGAGATTGAGGTGCTGGAGCGGCATCTTATGTGGGAGGGTCACCTCCTCAAATCGTCGACGCAGGTTGGAGAGATGTGGGCCGCGCGCCTGCACGTTGCCTTTGACGGTGCGGCGCTGTCATCTTCCGCCGCCGTCAAGGGGCAACACCAGTGGGTCGCTGACACCAGTCGCCTGCTATCTGGGCGTAACTTCATCGACGCTCTCCGCGCCCGCATCAACGCCTTCCCCACGAAGGCACGGCGCAGTCGCGGGCGGGAGGCGGACACCAGATGCCGCGCGGGCTGCCAGGCCGTAGAGACCGCCAACCACGTGTTACAGGCTTGCTTCAGGACGCACGGG
>NW_026047450.1:480000-482500 GCF_023864345.2 Schistocerca serialis cubense
AACCCATATTGTACCTTAACCTAACCCATATTGTACCTTAACCTAACCCATGTTGTACCTTAACGTAACCCATGTTGTGCCTTAACGTAACCCAATTTGTGCCTTAACGTAACCCATGTTGTGCCTTAACGTAACCCAATTTGTGCCTTAACGTAACCCAATTTGTGCCTTAACGTAACCCAATTTGTGCCTTAACGTAACCCAATTTGTGCCTTAACGTAACCCAATTTGTGCCTTAACGTAACCCAATTTGTGCCTTAACGTAACCCAATTTGTGCCTTAACGTAACCCAATTTGTGCCTTAACGTAACCCAATTTGTGCCTTAACGTAACCCAATTTGTGCCTTAACGTAACCCATGTTGTGCCTTAACGTAACCCATGTTGTGCCTTAACGTAACCCATGTTGTGCCTTAACGTAACCCATGTTGTGCCTTAACGTAACCCATGTTGTGCCTTAACGTAACCTAATTTGTGCCTTAACGTAACCTAATTTGTGCCTTAACGTAACCTAATTTGTGCCTTAACGTAACCTAATTTGTGCCTTAACGTAACCTAATTTGTGCCTTAACGTAACCCATGTTGTGCCTTAACGTAACCCATGTTGTGCCTTAACGTAACCCATGTTGTGCCTTAACGTAACCCATGTTGTGCCTTAACATAACCTAATTTGCGCTTTAACGTAACCCATGTTGTGCCTTAACCTAACCTATATTGCGCCTCAACCTAACCTATATTGCGCCTCAACATAACCTATATTGCGCCTTAACCTGACGCACGTTGTCGCTGAACCTGCTCTGTAATTGTTATGCAACTCGTTAAATTAGTGTAGTGTTGCCTAACCGCAACCCTCGCAATATAGTTCGCTATTCGCACTGCCCGGTCCCCTGTGTATCGCGTCATGTTAAACACCTTGCAGGTGTTGCTGACTTTCCACATGCTCCTGCTATACACTCTAATGTGGATAGCAGCAGGACGTACATGCCCCCCCCCCTTCCCCCCTGCCTTCGCAAGCTGGTCGTTGAGAAGTTTGCATGTTCAATGCCCTTCGCATGCCGACGTACTCAGCCTACGTTGTGGTACGGCCTGTCACCTGTCCGCCGATGTACGCAAAACCCACAAACTGTACTGCACATTGGTCCGTATGTACTGAATGATACATCGTGGCACATGTGTGACCGTACGACGACTGCGCCTAGCAACGGCAGACCATACAGTCCAAATATTGTGCACGCAGCTACGTGTCGTCTCCCTATAAGAGCTGGATTGCAGTGTGGTACGCCATTCAGACGTGTGGGAGGAACGGACGCCCTGGATGGCGATCAGCATGAGCAGTCTGTTGATGTGGTGGAGCGTGTATTCGGACGTAGTCGTCTCTTCTCACACACCGTGATAGCATGTTGCACCGCGTTCCACATCTGCGACATCCTGCAGAGGCCGGCTGACATTCGTTCGCGCAATGGACACCGCATACGTACGGGGGCTACCTTCCACGTGTTCTCGAGGCGTGCACATGTTGTTGCGTCTATGTGGGCAGACGTAGTGTGTTGTGACACCTGACACAGGCATGCAATACTCGTTGCAAATGGCGATGGACGTCTACGTTTGCTGGTGACGTTACGCAAATGAACAACAGGTAACCCGTTGTGGTGCGGTTGTTCTCGCTAGAGGTGAATCAGTGTTGGCGACGATCGGTCGAGCTATTAACCGGTTGTTTCAGGGATACCCACCATGCCCACGAACGTGAAAGGGGACCCACCATGCCCACGAACGTGAAAGGGGATCTGGGTGTGAGGCGATACGCGGCGGTGGCTGGGTGGGACCGTCCCCGGCCGGTGAGGGGGGGCCGCCCGGCGTGCTGGCAGCGCGGTGCGTGGGCGCACGCGCTACAGCCGGCTGGTGGGGGCGGCCAGTGGCAGGCGCGCCGGCCGACGGACGCGGCAGGCGGCGCAGCTGCGCGCCGGCGCCCCCTGCTCGCGGCGCCTTGCGGCCAAAGTAGGTCCTCGCGGGCCCGGTGCGAAGCGCGGTGGCCATCTGCAGTGTGCTGGTCCGATTGAGGACTGCGTGCGCTGAGGATGCGCCGCCGCTCGGCGCTCGGCGCCGCGACGCCGTCTGCTGCTCGGTCGCCCCAGCGGTTCTCGCAGGTGGTTTGTATCGCAGCTGTGCGGACGTGTTGGCGCGTGCGCTGTGCTGGGAGAGTTCGCTTCGGCACCCAAGTGGGGCTTTTGTCCTTCTGTGGCGCTGGCGTTGGAGCTGCCGGTCACCGTAGGTGGCGCGTGTTGTCTCCCGCCGGCAATGCCACGACAGCACGCTCCCGGGCCTCTGTCGGCAGCGGCAAGCTCAGTTGGGAGCACGGGTGGTCGCACCTAAAGCGTCTACTCGCCTAACTCCGGGCGATTGCGCCTCTCTCGAACCCGACCAAGTACTTAGGACGGCGCTGCGCGCCGCCGGGACCTGAGAGGGTTTCGAGGTGTGTTGTGCAGGGGAGCTCAGCCTCCTCCT
>NW_026047450.1:487500-490000 GCF_023864345.2 Schistocerca serialis cubense
TCGATAGAATAATGTAGGTAAGGGAAGTCGGCAAATTGGATCCGTAACTTCGGGATAAGGATTGGCTCTGAGGATCGGGGCGTGTCGGGCTTGGTCGGGAAGTGGGTCAGCGCTAACGTGCCGGGCCTGGGCGAGGTGAGTGCCGTAGGGGGGCCGGTAAGTGCGGGCGTTTAGCGCGGGCGTGGTCTGCTCTCGCCGTTGGTCGGCCTCGTGCTGGCCGGCGGTGCAGGATGCGCGCGCCTGCGCGGCGTTCGCGCCCCGGTGCTTCAACCTGCGTGCAGGATCCGAGCTCGGTCCCGTGCCTTGGCCTCCCACGGATCTTCCTTGCTGCGAGGCCGCGTCCGCCTTAGCGTGCTCCTCCGGGGGCGCGCGGGTGCGCGGATTCTCTTCGGCCGCCATTCAACGATCAACTCAGAACTGGCACGGACTGGGGGAATCCGACTGTCTAATTAAAACAAAGCATTGCGATGGCCCTAGCGGGTGTTGACGCAATGTGATTTCTGCCCAGTGCTCTGAATGTCAACGTGAAGAAATTCAAGCAAGCGCGGGTAAACGGCGGGAGTAACTATGACTCTCTTTGACTCCCAAAGCCCACCTGATGCGTAATATATGGACCCTCTCGATTCACCCCTCAGCATCCTTGTGATGTCGGGTGGATGATGGTTCAATTAGCCTCTCGGTGGGAAATCCTAGCTCTGGCCTTCAAGTGGCGGGAGTCGTGAGGGTGCTGTGAAAGGTTTCGCGTATGTGTACCTTTCCAGTATCCCGACCGACAGAGCAGGGTGCTTTTCGGGCTTGGGGGTTACCTCCCCCCCTGCCTTTGTTACAGCTGGTGCAACTAATAGAAGCGAACGTGGTACCAGGCCTCCCGCTGGAGCGCCTGTGCCAGCTGATGAGCCAGCCAACCAGCCAACCGGTGCGGGTCGAGCGCTGCTCCCCGCCATCTGCCCTGATTGTATGCGGTCCTTCTCCACCAAGACCGGACTTGGTGTCCATCGGCGTCGCGCCCATCCGAGTGCTGCTAATGCTGAGATCAAGACCGAGAGGAAGAAGGCCAGGTGGTCCCAGGAAGAGCTCCTGCGTCTGGCCCATGCAGAAGCGACTCTTGCCACCCAGGGTTGCAGATTTTTAAACCAGGAGCTTGCAAAGGCCTTCCCCGAGCGTACGCTGGAATCAATTAAATGTCAGCGTAGAGCGCAGTCCTACAAAGACATGGTGGCGAAGTTTGTCACCGAGCTTGCTGGCTTGGATCGCGGCCTTCGGGGTCCTCCTAGCGAGCCTGCAGTCAGTCATTCTTTGCCACAGTCTCCACCTTGTGGGGAAGATGTTGACCTAGCCATCTGGTCATTTGTAGCAGAACTCCCCCAATCAGACCGCCGATTCCGCTCGCTTGATGATCTCGTGGCTCTGGGTCCCACCACTAGCCGTGAAACAATCCAGGCTATGTTGCTGTCTGCTCTTGACGAAGTAGGCAGCAGGGAGCCAGCCGTCCACCAAGCTGCGAGTGTGCGGACCCAACAGCCCCCAGAGCGGAAGCGTGCACGCAGGAGGTGGGAGTATGCGGTGGTTCAGCGTGCTTTCAAGAAGAACGGAGCACGCTGTATCAACGGACTTCTTGATGGCACACTCTTGCATCAGCCACCATCCATCCCAGGGCTGATTGAGTTTTGGACAGACCTCTTCTCTCCACCACGTGTCAGGTCTCGACCTCCGCGTGGGGAGGGTCTGTCCGATGAGCTGCTGCCATTCTCGAAGAGGGTGCCCTTCTGTGACCTCTGGGCTCCCATTTCTGCAGAAGAAGCCACCGCTGCTCTCCCGCCTCGCAATTCTGCTGCAGGTCCTGACGGCCTCACGCCGACGCAACTGCGTCGCCTTCCCCGGGAGGTTCTCCTCAAGATCCTTAATTTCCTTCTCCTTTCCCGTTCCCTTCCATCCCGACTGCTTCAGGCCAGAACAACCCTGCTGCCCAAGAAGACCGCCGCAGCATCCCCTGCTGACTTTCGTCCGATCACAGTGTGCTCGGTGCTGACCAGAGCCTTTCACAAGGTTCTGGTTGGCCGCCTGATGCGCTACTGTGTGTTGGACGGTCGCCAGCGGGCTTTCATCCCTCAGGATGGGATGCTTCATAACACCTTTCTTCTGGATCTGGCGATGACCCAGGCGTGCCGAGCTGCCGGCTCGCTGTACTTGGCATCTCTGGATGTGTCAAAGGCCTTCGACTCGCTTGCCCATGGTGCCCTTGGTCCTGTGCTAAGGGCCCATGGTCTGCCGGTCGAGTTCGTTGACTACATCCAGGGATGCTATGAGGCGGGATCGACGGTTATTTGCGCGGATGGGAAGTCGTCAGATCTAGTGCGGCCTTCGAGGGGTGTTCGGCAGGGTGACCCGCTGTCTCCTATTCTCTTCAACATGTCCATTGACATTCTCTTGTCTCGTCTGCCTGCTCATATTGGTGCACGCATTCTTGGACGGCGGATAAATGCGGCTGCATTCGCTGATG
>NW_026047450.1:495000-505000 GCF_023864345.2 Schistocerca serialis cubense
GTGGCCCGTCGGGCCACTGCCCACGCCCAGCTCTCCCCATCGCCATCGCCATCGCCATCACCGCCACCACCGTCATCATCGTCACCATCACCATCACTGCCACATTCGCCTGCACCGTCACAGTCACTATCTCCGGCGCCGCCTGCTGCGTCCGTGCCGGGACCTGTCCCTTCCCACCACCTCCCCATCGTTCCCGTCCCTCCTGTCACCACCCGCCCATCTGCCGCTGTCAAACGCCCTAGTGGCGCCTCCACTTCCTCTGCTCCTAAAAAGGCTCCGCCCCGCCCGCCATCCCCACCCCAAAATGCCATGGACGTCTCCCCACCAGGCCCCGCTCCCTCCACCTCCTCCTCCTCCTCCTCCCCACCCGGTCTCTACAAATATCTCCTGTCCCGTCCCGATCCTTCCTTCCTCGAGGCCCGGAATCTCTCCCTCCTCCTCCGCCAACATTTCCCTGGCGTCCCCATCTCTCTCCTTACTCCCAGACGGGATTCTGTTCTTATCTCCTCCCCCAGCCCCACCCTCCATACTGACATCCTCTCCCGCCTCCCCATCACCCGTTTTGGTCCTCACGCCTCCCTCACCCCTGCTCCCTCCCCATCTCCTACCCGCCAACCCCAACCCCCGCGTCGCCCGCCGACCCTCACCGCCGTGATCACTCGGCTTAGCCCGTCGATCACGGAGGAGGAGGTGCTGGCGGAGCTGAAGGCCCATCCCACCCTGGAGGTGCGGGCGGTCCGCCGCATTTTCAACGCGACCGGCCCCACCCGCCTTATGCGGGTTTTCTCTGAGGACGCCCCCTCCATTGACCGTCTCCTGAAGGAGGGTGCCCTCCTCTTCAATCAGCGGTTCAAAGTCGACCCCTCCCGTTCCCCCCCTCAATCCCTGCGCTGCCAGAGATGTCTGCGCTACAATGCACATCCAACAGCAGAGTGCCGCGAGGCCCCCACCTGCCCACATTGTCGGCAAGCGCACTTCCTCCGGCAGTGCCCCAACCTCCAATCCCCTCCCTCCTGTAATACCTGCAGCCTCCCCCACCCCACCTACTCCCAAAAGTGCAAAGCCCGACCCCCTCCCACCACTCCTGAACTCACCGTACCTGTCCGTCCCCTGGACGCCCCCACCCCTCCTGGCAATTCCCTTCGTCCCCCCCCCACTGCTGAGGACATCATCAGGTTCCTCACCATTGTCCTTCAAAACGTCCATCCCTTTCAGCGCCCCCACACCTTACAACAGATCTCCCTC
Organism: Schistocerca serialis cubense; assembly: GCF_023864345.2. Lineage (NCBI taxonomy): Eukaryota > Metazoa > Arthropoda > Insecta > Orthoptera > Acrididae > Schistocerca > Schistocerca serialis. The sequence goes on from NW_026047450.1 coordinate 496,246, forward strand.
GCCGCCCGTTCCATATTCCACCTTAAAATGTACGCCACCTTTTCCAATAACCAGGCCCATTTCACCTTCTCCCGCCTTGACACCCTCGTCTAAGTCCTTATCATGGCGCGACAGCATCGTATCCTTTTCAACAATATCCGCTCCCTTCCCGCCAACAAGAACCTCTTCCTGCACACCCTTGCTACCCACTGTGTGGATGCCTTCCTCCTCAATGAAACCTTCCTCCAACCCCACCACTCCATCCACACCTCCCCCTATCTCCTCCACCGCTCCGATAATCCCCTCCCAGTTGCGCGTGGCGGAGTTGCCATTGGCCACCACCGCCAGATCCCCGTTCGGCTCCAGCCTCTCCTTCCCGACCCCACCGAACACCTGATCCTTAGTCTCTTCTTCCCCGGCCTTACCATTACCTGTGCCACCATCTATGTCCGCCCCAACGCCCCTCTTCCTTTCGACTTCCTCTCCCACATCGACCGTACCTTCTCCTCCTCTGTGATCGCCGCCGACCTCAACATCCATAGTCGCTCCGCTGCCCAGTTACGGCGGTGGCATCGGTTCCTCTCCTCCCTTCAAGGCGACCTCATCCCCATCCCCCAGCATACTCGTCCCGAATCCAACTCCACTCCCGATGTTATCCTCTCCTCCCCCAACCTCCTTGGTCGCATTACGGTGGATGTCCTGGAGCCTGTTGGTAGCGACCATCTCCCTGTCCTCCTCACCGTTTCAGACGGCCGTCGCCCCCGCCCCGACCCTCGTCATGACCCTCCCCCTAAGTACATCCATGACTATTCCCGTGCCAACTGGAATGCCTACCGGGATACCCTCTCCACTCAGGTCGATAGCCACCCTCTCGCCTACCGCCGTCCTGATGATGTCACCCATGCCGCCTCCTTTCTCCAGCAGACCTTGTCTGAGGCCGTGGAGGCCCACGTCCCTACTGTTGCCATCCACCCCCACCGTCCTACCTTACCACCACAGGCCGTCCTCCTCCTCCGTGAATCCCGTCGTCTCTACCGTGCCTTCCTCCGCACGCGTGACCCGGACACCCTACGACGCCACCGGCAACTACAGCGACACATTCGAAATTTGCTCGCGGCCAAGAAACGCCGGGACTGGCGACAGACATGCACCCGTTTAACTGCTACCCTCCCTATAAACTCGTCCAAGTTCTGGACCGCCTTCCGTCGCCTTACCGGAACTAAACCCTCCCCCTACTATCCTCTTCTCCACGATGATCGCCCCTTTCCTGACGCCCTTAGTAAGGCCAATCACTTTGCCTCCTACCTGTCTGATGTGTTTTCCATCCCTGATGATCCCCGGTTCGATTACTCCCTCTTCCCAGATATCCGCGATCGAACTGATACCTCTGTCCCTCCCCTCGCTCCTGGTTTCCAGTACTTGGAAAACATTCCACACACGGACCTTAATGCCCCCATCACCACACAGGATCTCATCAATACACTCCGCACCAAACGCAACACCGCTCCTGGTCATGATCGTGTCACCTACCGTCACCTTCGTGAAGCTCCTGTCTCTTTTCTCTCCACCCTGGCCAGGCTCTACAATGTAGTCCTGTCCACCGGTTACTACCCCGACCTGTGGAAAACCTCCCGTATCCTCATGTTCCTCAAACCTGGCAAACCGCCGTCCGCCGTCTCCTCCTACCGTCCCATCAGCCTTACCTCGGTCTTCAGCAAGGTCCTGGAATCTATCCTCACCCGCCGCATCCACCAGCATCTCCGCCAGCACCGCCTCCTCCCCGTTACCCAGTGTGGCTTTCGGCCGTCCTTCTCTTCCGACGATCTTCTCCTTCACCTCACTCATCTCCTTTCCGAACAGCTCAATTCCCGTCGCTCCGCAATCTTCCTCTCTCTTGACCTCGAACGCGCGTATGACCGCGTATGGCATTCCGGTCTCCTCTTCAAGCTCCTAACCTTCGCCCTTCCCATTAACTACGTTCGTCTGATCGGTTCCTTTCTCTCCCGCCGTCCTTCCTATGTCACCATCCATAACACCGATTCCTACACCTTTTTCCCCTCCGCCGGTGTGCCCCAAGGCTCCGTCCTCTCCCCCCTTCTGTACTTGTTGTACACGGCGGACATGCCGCCGCCGTCACCCCCCGTCCACCTTCTCCAGTTTGCCGATGACACCGCCTTCCTTGCCCTTGCCCCCACCCTGCGACGCTCCCAACACCTTCTCCAATCCCATCTTGACCGGTTCACCGCTTGGTGCAACCAGTGGTTGCTCAAGGTCAATCCTTCCAAAACCCAGGCGATCATTGTAGGCAAAACCACTCCCTCCTTCCGCCTCCTTGATTTCTATCTCACCGTTTATGGCCGTCCCATCGCTCTCACCCCCACCCTTAAGTACCTTGGCGTCACCCTCGACCGTCGCCTCTCCTGGACTCCCCATCTCCAGACAATCCAAGCCAAGGCACGTTCCCGACTCCGTCTCCTCAAGCTCCTTTCCGGCCGAACGTGGGGTCTGGACCCCTCCACCATCCTCCACACCTATAAGTCCCTCATCCGCCCTATCCTCTGTTACGCCCATCCCGCCTGGATCTCCGCCCCCCCTTCCTTTTATAAATCCCTCCAAATCCTTGAACGCCATGCTCTCCGCCTTGCCTATCGCATCCGTCTCCCTTCCCCCACGCGGATCCTGTATGACCTTATCCCCTTCCCCCACCTCCTCCTCTTCCTCGAAAGGATACGCATCCTATACACCTCCCGTAAACTCGATCCTCCTCACCCGCTCGTCTCCCCGATCCTCTCCCACCCCCGCCCGCTGCCACGCCTGTACTCCCACGTCCCACCCGGTCTCCATCTCTCCACCCTCCTTACCCTCTCCCAAGGTGGCTTCCGTCAGCTCCCCCTCCCTGATGATGCCCTCCTCCCCTCCATCTACCCCTCCTACCAACTTTGATCCTCCCACCCTCCTCCTGTGCTTGCTCCTCGGGGCACCCTCCCTCCCTTCTCTCCCCTTTCCCTCCCTCCTCCTTTTCTCGTCCCTCGTCCCCCGGGCCCCCCCCTCCCCTGTCCCTATCCTCCTGTCCCCATCTCCTAAGCCATGGCATCCTCTTTTCCTCCCCTCTCCCCCTCCTCATCCCTGTTGCCCTCTTGGCAGGTCCCCGGACTCGCACACGCTCAGTGGACATTCGCGCGCCGGAGATCACCGCCATCAGTGTATCGTGTGTGCCGTCATGTTTAGTGTTCAGTGTTTACCGTCACACTCCATCGTTCACCAGTGCCATCGTCTCCTTCAGTGTTTGTGCGTCGTCTCCACAGTTTGCAGTGTGGCTTATCGTCGAGTGTGAACGGCTCCGTGTTTGTTTCTCTGTGTCTCCTGTTTATTGCCCACCGTTTTGTAACTTTTATGTTTTTCTCCTGTTTTTGCTGATTGTACCTTCTATGGCTGAAGAGCAGCGTAGTATGCTGCTGACAGCCTGCCTGCTGTACAGGCTTTCAAATAACAATAAAGTAAAAAAAAAAAAAAAGAGTTATGTCCAATATGCGACATTCCCGCTGTCCCTATACATGAGCTGCGAGCTGTACCACGTACAAGCTACAGACGCGATCGCATTGCTCACTGTACTGATTCCCATGCCGAGCGATCAGCTAGGACGCGCCCCATCCATGTCGGTACCCGTGGGCGTCGCACTCGCAGTCACAAAAAACGCTGGGCAAATATATTTCTCGGAAGAGTAACGACAGTCCGAGCCTCCTGCGTGGGAAGAGTCTTTCTAGGCCCTGACCCACGGGAAGGGTGTAGCTTCCCCCATCCCGGACATTTGACGTCGTCACACTACCGGTATTGACTAATAGACTGATTGCTGATAATCATTAGCCATACACTGGGGGAAACGGCCGACAGGGCCGGCAACATAGTGGAGCCGCAGTGTCACTAATGTACAGAGATAGAACAGTTTCGACTGGAACCAGAGTAACCGTAGACACGGCACTGATTAGTAATAGATGCAGAGCCATCAGAATACAGATAATATATACAACCGTCCCTATACATGCTGAAAGACTCTGCACATAATGAGAACCACACGTCAGCCAGACACTCTTATCACACACTACTCTCTTATCACACACTACTCTCTGCCTGTAACAGGCACACACACACACAATATCTAACCACCAGCATGGAAGAACATCCAGTGCATCCTCTCCGCCACATTACACAATCCACACTATCATAACCAGACCGGGAGGTCCACCCAGAAAACAGAATATCCCACCCTTCCGACATCCGCCATTGCTCAGCTAAGCCACGAACACCCACACATGTCCTACACAGGGGTGCACCCAACATCACAATACTGCCTCCTGTCACAGTACACAAACAATGGCAGGAATGAAAGACACAGATCTGCCACAACCTTGGAATCGGAACGCCGCCTGTCATGAGCCACAAGTGCATCCTGACGTGACAAATCGGATGATCCCGCAGGCATGCACTTACGATAATCACTATCAACGAACCTGCCGCCCCCCCCCCCAAATACACCTTTCCCTACAACAATGTGTACCTTAACCTAAGCTATATTGTACCTTAACTTAAGCTATATCGTACCTTAACCTAACCGACATTGCGCCTTAACCTAACCTACGTTGTACCTTAACCTAACCTACGTTGTACCTTAACCTAACCTACGTTGTACCTTAACCTAACCTACGTTGTACCTTAACCTAACCTACGTTGTACCTTAACCTAACCTACGTTGTACCTTAACCTAACCTACGTTGTACCTTAACCTAACCTACGTTGTACCTTAACCTAACCTACGTTGTACCTTAACCTAACCTACGTTGTACCTTAACCTAACCTACGTTGTACCTTAACCTAACCTACGTTGTACCTTAACCTAACCTACGTTGTACCTTAACCTAACCTACGTTGTGCCTTAACCTAACCCATGTTGTGCCTTAACCTAACCCATGTTGTGCCTTAACCTAACCCATGTTGTGCCTTAACCTAACCCATGTTGTGCCTTAACCTAACCCATGTTGTGCCTTAACCTAACCCATGTTGTGCCTTAACCTAACCCATGTTGTGCCTTAACCTAACCCATGTTGTGCCTTAACCTAACCCATGTTGTGCCTTAACCTAACCCATGTTGTGCCTTAACCTAACCCATGTTGTGCCTTAACCTAACCCATGTTGTGCCTTAACCTAACCCATGTTGTGCCTTAACCTAACCCATGTTGTGCCTTAACCTAACCCATGTTGTGCCTTAACGTAACCCATATTGTGCCTTAACCTAACCCATATTGTACCTTAACCTAACCCATATTGTACCTTAACCTAACCCATATTGTACCTTAACCTAACCCATGTTGTACCTTAACGTAACCCATGTTGTGCCTTAATGTAACCCAATTTGTGCCTTAACGTAACCCATGTTGTGCCTTAACGTAACCCAATTTGTGCCTTAACGTAACCCAATTTGTGCCTTAACGTAACCCAATTTGTGCCTTAACGTAACCCAATTTGTGCCTTAACGTAACCCAATTTGTGCCTTAACGTAACCCAATTTGTGCCTTAACGTAACCCAATTTGTGCCTTAACGTAACCCATGTTGTGCCTTAACGTAACCCATGTTGTGCCTTAACGTAACCCATGTTGTGCCTTAACGTAACCCATGTTGTGCCTTAACGTAACCCATGTTGTGCCTTAACGTAACCTAATTTGTGCCTTAACGTAACCTAATTTGTGCCTTAACGTAACCTAATTTGTGCCTTAACGTAACCTAATTTGTGCCTTAACGTAACCTAATTTGTGCCTTAACGTAACCTAATTTGTGCCTTAACGTAACCCATGTTGTGCCTTAACGTAACCCATGTTGTGCCTTAACGTAACCCATGTTGTGCCTTAACGTAACCCATGTTGTGCCTTAACGTAACCCATGTTGTGCCTTAACATAACCTAATTTGCGCTTTAACGTAACCCATGTTGTGCCTTAACCTAACCTATATTGCGCCTCAACCTAACCTATATTGCGCCTCAACATAACCTATATTGCGCCTTAACCTGACGCACGTTGTCGCTGAACCTGCTCTGTAATTGTTATGCAACTCGTTAAATTAGTGTTGTGTTGCCTAACCGCAACCCTCGCAATATAGTTCGCTATTCGCACTGCCCGGTCCCCTGTGTATCGCGTCATGTTAAACACCTTGCAGGTGTTGCTGACTTTCCACATGCTCCTGCTATACACTCTAATGTGGATAGCAGCAGGACGTACATGCCCCCCCCCCTTCCCCCCTGCCTTCGCAAGCTGGTCGTTGAGAAGTTTGCATGTTCAATGCCCTTCGCATGCCGACGTACTCAGCCTACGTTGTGGTACGGCCTGTCACCTGTCCGCCGATGTACGCAAAACCCACAAACTGTACTGCACATTGGTCCGTATGTACTGAATGATACATCGTGGCACATGTGTGACCGTACGACGACTGCGCCTAGCAACGGCAGACCATACAGTCCAAATATTGTGCACGCAGCTACGTGTCGTCTCCCTATAAGAGCTGGATTGCAGTGTGGTACGCCATTCAGACGTGTGGGAGGAACGGACGCCCTGGATGGCGATCAGCATGAGCAGTCTGTTGATGTGGTGGAGCGTGTATTCGGACGTAGTCGTCTCTTCTCACACACCGTGATAGCATGTTGCACCGCGTTCCACATCTGCGACATCCTGCAGAGGCCGGCTGACAGTCGTTCGCGCAATGGACACCGCATACGTACGGGGGCTACCTTCCACGTGTTCTCGAGGCGTGCACATGTTGTTGCGTCTATGTGGGCAGACGTAGTGTGTTGTGACACCTGACACAGGCATGCAATACTCGTTGCAAATGGCGATGGACGTCTACGTTTGCTGGTGACGTTACGCAAATGAACAACAGGTAACCCGTTGTGGTGCGGTTGTTCTCGCTAGAGGTGAATCAGTGTTGGCGACGATCGGTCGAGCTATTAACCGGTTGTTTCAGGGATACCCACCATGCCCACGAACGTGAAAGGGGACCCACCATGCCCACGAACGTGAAAGGGGATCTGGGTGTGAGGCGATACGCGGCGGTGGCTGGGTGGGACCGTCCCCGGCCGGTGAGGGGGGGCCGCCCGGCGTGCTGGCAGCGCGGTGCGTGGGCGCACGCGCTACAGCCGGCTGGTGGGGGCGGCCAGTGGCAGGCGCGCCGGCCGACGGACGCGGCAGGCGGCGCAGCTGCGCGCCGGCGCCCCCTGCTCGCGGCGCCTTGCGGCCAAAGTAGGTCCTCGCGGGCCCGGTGCGAAGCGCGGTGGCCATCTGCAGTGTGCTGGTCCGATTGAGGACTGTGTGCGCTGAGGATGCGCCGCCGCTCGGCGCTCGGCGCCGCGACGCCGTCTGCTGCTCGGTCGCCCCAGCGGTTCTCGCAGGTGGTTTGTATCGCAGCTGTGCGGACGTGTTGGCGCGTGCGCTGTGCTGGGAGAGTTCGCTTCGGCACCCAAGTGGGGCTTTTGTCCTTCTGTGGCGCTGGCGTTGGAGCTGCCGGTCACCGTAGGTGGCGCGTGTTGTCTCCCGCCGGCAATGCCACGACAGCACGCTCCCGGGCCTCTGTCGGCAGCGGCAAGCTCAGTTGGGAGCACGGGTGGTCGCACCTAAAGCGTCTACTCGCCTAACTCCGGGCGATTGCGCCTCTCTCGAACCCGACCAAGTACTTAGGACGGCGCTGCGCGCCGCCGGGACCTGAGAGGGTTTCGAGGTGTGTTGTGCAGGGGAGCTCAGCCTCCTCCTGTTTGCAGAATAATTGAGCGGACGCTTGCGTGTTCGCGCGGGCCCCCGGGACACACTCCCGGGCGGCCGGCTGCTCAGCTCTAGTTGACGCAGCTCCCTGGTTGATCCTGCCAGTAGTCATATGCTTGTCTCAAAGATTAAGCCATGCATGTCTCAGTACAAGCCGCATTAAGGTGAAACCGCGAATGGCTCATTAAATCAGTTATGGTTCCTTAGATCGTACCCACGTTACTTGGATAACTGTGGTAATTCTAGAGCTAATACATGCAAACAGAGTCCCGACCACAGATGGAAGGGACGCTTTTATTAGATCAAAACCAATCGGTCGGCTCGTCCGGTCCGTTTGCCTTGGTGACTCTGAATAACTTTGGGCTGATCGCACGGTCCTCGTACCGGCGACGCATCTTTCAAATGTCTGCCTTATCAACTGTCGATGGTAGGTTCTGCGCCTACCATGGTTGTAACGGGTAACGGGGAATCAGGGTTCGATTCCGGAGAGGGAGCCTGAGAAACGGCTACCACATCCAAGGAAGGCAGCAGGCGCGCAAATTACCCACTCCCGGCACGGGGAGGTAGTGACGAAAAATAACGATACGGGACTCATCCGAGGCCCCGTAATCGGAATGAGTACACTTTAAATCCTTTAACGAGTATCTATTGGAGGGCAAGTCTGGTGCCAGCAGCCGCGGTAATTCCAGCTCCAATAGCGTATATTAAAGTTGTTGCGGTTAAAAAGCTCGTAGTTGGATTTGTGTCCCACGCTGTTGGTTCACCGCCCGTCGGTGTTTAACTGGCATGTATCGTGGGACGTCCTGCCGGGGGGGCGAGCCGAAGGCGTGCGACCGCCTCGTGCGTGCTCGTGCGTCCCGAGGCGGACCCCGTTGAAATCCTACCAGGGTGCTCTTTATTGAGTGTCTCGGTGGGCCGGCACGTTTACTTTGAACAAATTAGAGTGCTTAAAGCAGGCAAGCCCGCCTGAATACTATG